>NW_025423878.1:300000-600000 GCF_020740605.2 Lemur catta | reverse complement strand
GACTGATGCTAACCCTAACGCTAACCCTAAATCTATCCTTGAACTGATGCTAACCCTATCCCTAACCCTAACACTATCCTAGGCCTGATGATAACCCTAACCCTAACCCTAACACTATCCTAGGGTTTATGTTAATCCTAACCCTAACACTATCCTAGGGCTGATGCTAACCCTAACCCTAACCCTAACACTATTCTAGGGCTGATGCTAACCCTAACCCTAACTCTAACACTATCTTAGGGCTGAGGCTAACCCTAACCCTAACACTATCCTAGGCCTGATGCTAACCCTAACCCTAACCCTAACACTATCCTAGGGCTGATGCTATCCCTAACCCTAACACTACCCTAGGCCTGATGCTAACCCTAACCCTAACCCTAACACTATCCTAGGACTGATGCTAACCCTAACCCTAACACTATCCTAGGGCTGATGCTAACCCTAACCCTAACCCTAACACTATCCTAGGGCTTATGCTAACCCTAACCCTAACACTACCCTAGGCCTGATGATAACCCTAACCATAACCCTAACACTATCCTAGGGCTGATGCTAACCCTAACCCTAACACTATCCTAGGGCTGATGCTAACCCTAATCCTAACCCTAACACTATCCTAGGGCTGATGCTAACCCTAACGCTAACCCTAACACTATCCTTGAACTGATGCTAACCCTAAACCTAACCCTAACACTATCCTAGGCCTGATGGTAACCCTAACCCTAACCCTAACACTATCCTAGGGTTTATGTTAACCCTAACCCTAACACTATCCTACGGCTGATGCTAACCCTAACCCTAACCCTAACACTGTCCTAGGGCTGTTGCTAACCCTAACCCTAACACTATCCTAGGCCTTATGCTAACACTAACCCTAACCCTAACACTATCCTAGGGCTGATGCTAACCTTAACCCTAACACTATCCTAGGGCTGATGCTAACCCTAACCCTAACCCTAACACTATCCTAGGGCTGATGCTAACCCTAACCCTAATAATATCCTAGGGCTGATGCTAACCCTAACCCTAACACTATCCTAGGGCTGATGCTAACCCTAACCCTAACACTATCCTAGGCCTTATGCTAACCCTAACCCTAACCCTAACACTATCCTAGGGCTGATGCTAACCCTAACCCTAACACTATCCTAAGGCTGATGCTAACCCTAACACTAACACTATCCTAGGCCTGGTGCTAACCCTAACCCTAACCCTGACACTATCCTAGGGCTGATGCTAACCCTAACCCTAATAATATCCTAGGGCTGATGCTAACCCTAACCCTAACCCTAACACTATCCTAGGGCTGATGCTAACCCTAACACTAACCCTAACGCTATCCTAGGCCTGATGCTAACCCTATCCCTAACCATAACACTCTCCTAGGGCTGAGGCTAACCCTAACCCTAACACTATCCTAGTGCTGACGCTAACCCTAACCCTAACCCTAACACTATCCTAGGGTTGATGCGAACCCTAACCCTAACACTATCCTAGGGCTGATGCTAACCCTAACCCTAACACTATCCTAGGGCTGATGCTAACCCTGACCCTAACCCTAACACTATCCTAGGGCTGATGCTAACCCTAACCCTAACACTATCCTAGGGCTGATGCTAACCCTGACCCTAACCCTAACATTATCCCAGGGCTGATGCTAACCCTAACGCTAACACTATCCTAGGGCTCATGCTAACCCTAACCCTAACACTAACACTATGCTAGGGCTGATGCTAACCCTAACCCTATCCCTAACACTATCCTAGAGCTGATGATAACCCTAACTCTAACCCTAACCCTAACCCTAATACTATCCTAGGGCTGATGCTAACCCTAACCCTAACCCTAACACTATCCTAGGGCTGATGCTAACCCTAACCCTAATACTATCCTACGGCTGATGCTAACCCTAACCCTAACCCTAACACTATCCTAGGAGTGATGCTAACCCTAACCCTAACACTACCCTAGGCCTGATGATAACCCTAACCCTAACCCTAACACTATCCTAGGGATGATGCTAACCCTAACCCTAACACTATCCTAGGGCTGATGCTAACCCTAACCCTAACCCTAACACTATCCTAGGGCTGATGCTAACCCTAACCCTAACCCTAACACTATCCTAGGCCTGATGATAACCCTAACCCTAACCCTAACACTATCCTAGGGTTTATGTTAACCCTATCCCTAACACTATCCTACGGCTGATGCTAACCCTAACCCTAACCCTAACACTATCCTAGGGCTGATGCTAACCCTAACCCTAACACTATCCTAGGCCTTATGCTAACCCTAACCCTAACCCTAACACTATCCTAGGGCTGATGCTAACCCTAACCCTAACACTATCCTAGGCCTGATGATAACCCTAACCCTAACCCCAGCACTATCCTAGGGCTGATGCTAACCCTAACCCTAACCCTATCACTATCCTAGGCCTGATGCTAACCCTATCCCTAACCATAACACTCTCCTAGGGCTGAGGCTAACCCTAAACCTAACACTATCCTAGGGCTGACGATAACCCTAACCGTAACCCTAACACTATCCTAGGGTTGATGCTAACCATAACCATAACACTATCCTAGGGCTGATGCTAACCCTAACCCTAACCCTAACACTATCCTAGGGCTGATGCTAACCCTAACCATAACACTGTCCTATGGCTGATGCTAACCCTAACCCTAACCCTAACACTATCCTAGGGCTGATGCTAACCCTAACCCTAACACTATCCTAGGGCTGATGCTAACCCTAACCCTAACCCTAACACTATCCTAGGGCTGATGCTAACACTAACCCTAACACTATCCTAGGGCTGATGCTAACCCTAACCCTAACCCTAACATTATCCCAGGGCTGATGCTAACCCTAACCCTAACACTATCCTAGGGCTGATGCTAACCCTAACCCTAACACTAACACCATCCTAGGGCTGATGCTAACCCTAACCCTAACCCTAACACTATCCTAGAGCTGATGATAACCCTAACCCTAACCCTAACCCTAACCCTAACACTATCCTAGGGCTGCTGCTAACCCTAACGCTAACCCTAAAACTATCCTTGAACTGATGCTAACCCTATCCCTAACCCTAACACTATCCTAGGCCTGATGATAACCCTAACCCTAACCCTAACACTATCCTAGGGTTTATGTTAATCCTAACCCTAACACTATCCTAGGGCTGATGCTAACCCTAACCGTAACCCTAACACTACCCTAGGCCTGATGCTAACCCTAACCCTAACCCTAACACTATCCTAGGGCTGATGCTAACCCTAACCCTAACACTATCCTAGGGCTGATGCTAACCCTAACCCTAACCCTAACACTATCCTAGAGCTGATGCTAACCCTAACCCTAACCCTAACACTATCCTAGGCCTGATGCTAACCCTAACCCTAACCATAACACTCTCCTAGGGGTGAGGCTAACCCTAACCCTAACACTATCCTAGCGCTGACGCTAACCCTAACCCTAACCCTAACACTATCCTAGGGTTGATGCTAACCCTAACCCTAACACTATCCTAGGGCTGATGCTAACCCTAAAACTAACCCTAACACTATCCTACGGCTGATGCTAACCCTAACCCTAACACTATCCTAGGGCTGATGCTAACCCTAACCCTAACCCTAACACTATCCTAGGGCTGATGCTAACCCTAACCCTAATCCTAACACTATCCTAGGGCTGATGCTAACCCTAACCCTAACACTATCCTAGGGCTGATGCTAACAATAACCCTAACCCTAACATTATCCCAGGGCTGATGCTAACCCTAACCCTAATACTATCCTAGGGCTGATGCTAACCCTAACACTAACACTATCACTGGGCTGATGCTAACCCTAACCCTAACCCTAACACTGTCCTAGGGCTGATGCTAACCCTAACCATAACACTATCATAGGCCTGATGATAACCCTAACCCTAACCCTAACACTATCCTAGGGCTGATGCTAACCCTAACCCTAACACTATCCTAGGCCTGATGCTAACCCTAACCCTAACCCTAACACTATCCTGGGGCTGATGCTAACCCTAACCCTAACACTATCCTAGGGCTGATGCTAACCCTAACCCTAACCCTAACACTATCCTAGGGCTGATGCTAACCCTAACCCTAACACTATCCTAGGCCTGATGATAACCCTAACCATAACCCTAACACTATCCTAGGGCTGATGCTAACCCTAACCCTAAGACTATCCTAGGGCTGATGCTAACCCTAACCCTAACCCTAACACTATCCTAGGGCTGATGCTAACCCTAACTCTAACACTATCCTAGGCCTGATGATAACCCTAACCCTAACACTAACACTATCCTAGGGCTGATGCTAACCCTAACCCTAACACTATCCTAGGGCTGATGCTAACCCTAACTCTAACCCTAAGACTATCCTAGGGCTGATGCTAACCCTAACGCTAACCCTAAAACTATCCTTGAACTGATGCTAACCCTATCCCTAACCCTAACACTATCCTAGGCCTGATGATAACCCTAACCCTAACCCTAACACTATCCTAGGGTTTATGTTAATCCTAACCCTAACACTATCCTAGGGCTGATGCTAACCCTAACCCTAACCCTAACACTATCCTAGGGCTGATGCTAACCCTAACACTAACTCTAACACTATCTTATGGCTGAGGCTAACCATAACCCTAACACTATCCTACGGCTGATGCTAACCCTAACTCTAACGCTAACACTATCCTAGGGCTGATGCTATCCCTAACCCTAACACTATCCTAGGCCTGATGCTAACCCTAACCCTAACCCTAACACTATCCTAGGGCTGATGCTAACCCTAACCCTAACACTATCCTAGGCCTGATGATAACCCTAACCCTAACCCTAACACTATCCTAGGGCTGATGCTAACCCTAACCCTAACCCTAACACTATCCTAGGAGTGATGCTAACCCTAACCCTAACACTACCCTAGGCCTGATGATAACCCTAACCCTAACCCTAACACTATCCTAGGGATGATGCTAACCCTAACCCTAACACTATCCTAGGGCTGATGCTAACCCTAACCCTAACCCTAACACTATCCTAGGGCTGATGCTAACCCTAACCCTAACCCTAACACTATCCTAGGGTTTATGTTAACCCTATCCCTAACACTATCCTACGGCTGATGCTAACCCTAACCCTAACCCTAACACTATCCTAGGGCTGATGCTAACCCTAACCCTAACACTCTCCTAGGCCTTATGCTAACCCTAACCCTAACCCTAACACTATCCTAGGGCTGATGCTAACCCTAACCCTAACACTATCCTAGGCCTGATGATAACCCTAACCCTAACCCCAGCACTATCCTAGGGCTGATGCTAACCCTAACCCTAACCCTATCACTATCCTAGGCCTGATGCTAACCCTATCCCTAACCATAACACTCTCCTAGGGCTGAGGCTAACCCTAACCCTAACACTATCCTAGGGCTGACGCTAACCCTAACCGTAACCCTAACACTATCCTAGGGTTGATGCTAACCATAACCATAACACTATCCTAGGGCTGATGCTAACCCTAACCCTAACCCTAACACTATCCTAGGGCTGATGCTAACCCTAACCATAACACTGTCCTATGGCTGATGCTAACCCTAACCCTAACCCTAACACTATCCTAGGGCTGATGCTAACCCTAACCCTAACACTATCCTAGGGCTGATGCTAACCCTAACCCTAACCCTAACACTATCCTAGGGCTGATGCTAACACTAACCCTAACACTATCCTAGGGCTGATGCTAACCCTAACCCTAACCCTAACATTATCCCAGGGCTGATGCTAACCCTAACCCTAACACTATCCTAGGGCTGATGCTAACCCTAACCCTAACACTAACACCATCCTAGGGCTGATGCTAACCCTAACCCTAACCCTAACACTATCCTAGAGCTGATGATAACCCTAACCCTAACCCTAACCCTAACCCTAACACTATCCTAGGGCTGCTGCTAACCCTAACGCTAACCCTAAAACTATCCTTGAACTGATGCTAACCCTATCCCTAACCCTAACACTATCCTAGGCCTGATGATAACCCTAACCCTAACCCTAACACTATCCTAGGGTTTATGTTAATCCTAACCCTAACACTATCCTAGGGCTGATGCTAACCCTAACCGTAACCCTAACACTACCCTAGGCCTGATGCTAACCCTAACCCTAACCCTAACACTATCCTAGGGCTGATGCTAACCCTAACCCTAACACTATCCTAGGGCTGATGCTAACCCTAACCCTAACCCTAACACTATCCTAGAGCTGATGCTAACCCTAACCCTAACCCTAACACTATCCTAGGCCTGATGCTAACCCTATCCCTAACCATAACACTCTCCTAGGGGTGAGGCTAACCCTAACCCTAACACTATCCTAGCGCTGACGCTAACCCTAACCCTAACCCTAACACTATCCTAGGGTTGATGCTAACCCTAACACTAACACTATCCTAGGGCTGATGCTAACCCTAACCCTAACCCTAACACTATCCTAGGGCTGATGCTAACCCTAACCCTAATCCTAACACTATCCTAGGGCTGATGCTAACCCTAACCCTAACACTATCCTAGGGCTGATGCTAACAATAACCCTAACCCTAACATTATCCCAGGGCTGATGCTAACCCTAACCCTAATACTATCCTAGGGCTGATGCTAACCCTAACACTAACACTATCACTGGGCTGATGCTAACCCTAACCCTAACCCTAACACTATCCTAGGGCTGATGCTAACCCTAACCATAACACTATCATAGGCCTGATGATAACCCTAACCCTAACCCTAACACTATCCTAGGGCTGATGCTAACCCTAACCCTAACACTATCCTAGGCCTGATGCTAACCCTAACCCTAACCCTAACACTATCCTGGGGCTGATGCTAACCCTAACCCTAACACTATCCTAGGGCTGATGCTAACCCTAACCCTAACCCTAACACTATACTAGGGCTGATGCTAACCCTAACCCTAACACTATCCTAGGCCTGATGATAACCCTAACCATAACCCTAACACTATCCTAGGGCTGATGCTAACCCTAACCCTAAGACTATCCTAGGGCTGATGCTAACCCTAACCCTAACCCTAACACTATCCTAGGGCTGATGCTAACCCTAACTCTAACACTATCCTAGGCCTGATGATAACCCTAACCCTAACACTAACACTATCCTAGGGCTGATGCTAACCCTAACCCTAACACTATCCTAGGGCTGATGCTAACCCTAACTCTAACCCTAAGACTATCCTAGGGCTGATGCTAACCCTAACGCTAACCCTAAAACTATCCTTGAACTGATGCTAACCCTATCCCTAACCCTAACACTATCCTAGGCCTGATGATAACCCTAACCCTAACCCTAACACTATCCTAGGGTTTATGTTAATCCTAACCCTAACACTATCCTAGGGCTGATGCTAACCCTAACCCTAACCCTAACACTATCCTAGGGCTGATGCTAACCCTAAAACTAACTCTAACACTATCTTATGGCTGAGGCTAACCCTAACCCTAACACTATCCTACGGCTGATGCTAACCCTAACCCTAACGCTAACACTATCCTAGGGCTGATGCTATCCCTAACCCTAACACTATCCTAGGCCTGATGCTAACCCTAACCCTAACCCTAACACTATCCTAGGGCTGATGCTAACCCTAACCCTAACACTATCCTAGGCCTGATGATAACCCTAACCCTAACCCTAACACTATCCTAGGGCTGATGCTAACCCTAACCCTAACACTACCCTAGGCCTGATGATAACCCTAACCCTAACCCTAACACTATCCTAGGGCTGATGCTAACCCTAACCCTAACACTATCCTAGGGCTGATGCTAACCCTAATCCTAACCCTAACACTATCCTAGGGCTGATGCTAACCCTAACCCTAACACCATCCTAGGGCTGATGCTAACCCTAACCCTAACACTATCCTAGGGCTGATGCTAACCCTAACCCTAACACTACCCTAGGCCTGATGATAACCCTAACCCTAACCCTAACACTATCGTAGGGCTGATGCTAAACCTAACCCTAACACTATCAAAGGGCTGATGCTAGCCCTAAACCTAACCCTAAAACTATCCTAGGGCTGATGCTAACCCTAACCCTAACACTATCCTAGGGCTGATGCTAACCCTAACCCTAACCCTAACACTATCCTAGGGCTGATGCTAACCCTAACCCTAACACTATCCTAGGGCTGATGCTAACCCTAAGCCTAACCCTAACACTATCCTAGGGCTGATGCTAACCCTAACCCTAACACTATCATAGGCCTGATGATAACCCTAACCCTAACCCTAACACTATCCTAGGGCTGATGCTAACCCTAACCCTAACACTATCCTAGGCCTGATGCTAACCCTAACCCTAACCCTAACACTATCCTAGGGCTGATGCTAACCCTAACCCTAACACTATCCTAGGGCTGATGCTAACCCTAACCCTAACCCTAACACTATCCTAGGGCTGATGCTAACCCTAACCCTAACACTATCCTAGGCCTGATGATAACCCTAACCCTAAACCTAACACTATCCTAGGGCTGATGCTAACCCTAACCCTAACACTATCCTAGGGCTGATGCTAACCCTAATCCTAACCCTAACACTATCCTAGGACTGATGCTAACCCTAACGCTAACCCTAAAACTATCCTTGAACTGATGCTAACCCTATCCCTAACCCTAACACTATCCTAGGCCTGATGATAACCCTAACCCTAACCCTAACACTATCCTAGGGTTTATGTTAATCCTAACCCTAACACTATCCTAGGGCTGATGCTAACCCTAACCCTAACCCTAACACTATTCTAGGGCTGATGCTAACCCTAACCCTAACTCTAACACTATCTTAGGGCTGAGGCTAACCCTAACCCTAACACTATCCTAGGCCTGATGCTAACCCTAACCCTAACCCTAACACTATCCTAGGGCTGATGCTATCCCTAACCCTAACACTACCCTAGGCCTGATGCTAACCCTAACCCTAACCCTAACACTATCCTAGGACTGATGCTAACCCTAACCCTAACACTATCCTAGGGCTGATGCTAACCCTAACCCTAACCCTAACACTATCCTAGGGCTTATGCTAACCCTAACCCTAACACTACCCTAGGCCTGATGATAACCCTAACCATAACCCTAACACTATCCTAGGGCTGATGCTAACCCTAACCCTAACACTATCCTAGGGCTGATGCTAACCCTAATCCTAACCCTAACACTATCCTAGGGCTGATGCTAACCCTAACGCTAACCCTAACACTATCCTTGAACTGATGCTAACCCTAAACCTAACCCTAACACTATCCTAGGCCTGATGGTAACCCTAACCCTAACCCTAACACTATCCTAGGGTTTATGTTAACCCTAACCCTAACACTATCCTACGGCTGATGCTAACCCTAACCCTAACCCTAACACTGTCCTAGGGCTGTTGCTAACCCTAACCCTAACACTATCCTAGGCCTTATGCTAACACTAACCCTAACCCTAACACTATCCTAGGGCTGATGCTAACCTTAACCCTAACACTATCCTAGGGCTGATGCTAACCCTAACCCTAACCCTAACACTATCCTAGGGCTGATGCTAACCCTAACCCTAATAATATCCTAGGGCTGATGCTAACCCTAACCCTAACACTATCCTAGGGCTGATGCTAACCCTAACCCTAACACTATCCTAGGCCTTATGCTAACCCTAACCCTAACCCTAACACTATCCTAGGGCTGATGCTAACCCTAACCCTAACACTATCCTAAGGCTGATGCTAACCCTAACACTAACACTATCCTAGGCCTGGTGCTAACCCTAACCCTAACCCTGACACTATCCTAGGGCTGATGCTAACCCTAACCCTAATAATATCCTAGGGCTGATGCTAACCCTAACCCTAACCCTAACACTATCCTAGGGCTGATGCTAACCCTAACACTAACCCTAACGCTATCCTAGGCCTGATGCTAACCCTATCCCTAACCATAACACTCTCCTAGGGCTGAGGCTAACCCTAACCCTAACACTATCCTAGTGCTGACGCTAACCCTAACCCTAACCCTAACACTATCCTAGGGTTGATGCGAACCCTAACCCTAACACTATCCTAGGGCTGATGCTAACCCTAACCCTAACACTATCCTAGGGCTGATGCTAACCCTGACCCTAACCCTAACACTATCCTAGGGCTGATGCTAACCCTAACCCTAACACTATCCTAGGGCTGATGCTAACCCTGACCCTAACCCTAACATTATCCCAGGGCTGATGCTAACCCTAACGCTAACACTATCCTAGGGCTCATGCTAACCCTAACCCTAACACTAACACTATGCTAGGGCTGATGCTAACCCTAACCCTATCCCTAACACTATCCTAGAGCTGATGATAACCCTAACTCTAACCCTAACCCTAATACTATCCTAGGGCTGATGCTAACCCTAACCCTAACCCTAACACTATCCTAGGGCTGATGCTAACCCTAACCCTAATACTATCCTACGGCTGATGCTAACCCTAACCCTAACCCTAACACTATCCTAGGAGTGATGCTAACCCTAACCCTAACACTACCCTAGGCCTGATGATAACCCTAACCCTAACCCTAACACTATCCTAGGGATGATGCTAACCCTAACCCTAACACTATCCTAGGGCTGATGCTAACCCTAACCCTAACCCTAACACTATCCTAGGGCTGATGCTAACCCTAACCCTAACCCTAACACTATCCTAGGCCTGATGATAACCCTAACCCTAACCCTAACACTATCCTAGGGTTTATGTTAACCCTATCCCTAACACTATCCTACGGCTGATGCTAACCCTAACCCTAACCCTAACACTATCCTAGGGCTGATGCTAACCCTAACCCTAACACTATCCTAGGCCTTATGCTAACCCTAACCCTAACCCTAACACTATCCTAGGGCTGATGCTAACCCTAACCCTAACACTATCCTAGGCCTGATGATAACCCTAACCCTAACCCCAGCACTATCCTAGGGCTGATGCTAACCCTAACCCTAACCCTATCACTATCCTAGGCCTGATGCTAACCCTATCCCTAACCATAACACTCTCCTAGGGCTGAGGCTAACCCTAAACCTAACACTATCCTAGGGCTGACGATAACCCTAACCGTAACCCTAACACTATCCTAGGGTTGATGCTAACCATAACCATAACACTATCCTAGGGCTGATGCTAACCCTAACCCTAACCCTAACACTATCCTAGGGCTGATGCTAACCCTAACCATAACACTGTCCTATGGCTGATGCTAACCCTAACCCTAACCCTAACACTATCCTAGGGCTGATGCTAACCCTAACCCTAACACTATCCTAGGGCTGATGCTAACCCTAACCCTAACCCTAACACTATCCTAGGGCTGATGCTAACACTAACCCTAACACTATCCTAGGGCTGATGCTAACCCTAACCCTAACCCTAACATTATCCCAGGGCTGATGCTAACCCTAACCCTAACACTATCCTAGGGCTGATGCTAACCCTAACCCTAACACTAACACCATCCTAGGGCTGATGCTAACCCTAACCCTAACCCTAACACTATCCTAGAGCTGATGATAACCCTAACCCTAACCCTAACCCTAACCCTAACACTATCCTAGGGCTGCTGCTAACCCTAACGCTAACCCTAAAACTATCCTTGAACTGATGCTAACCCTATCCCTAACCCTAACACTATCCTAGGCCTGATGATAACCCTAACCCTAACCCTAACACTATCCTAGGGTTTATGTTAATCCTAACCCTAACACTATCCTAGGGCTGATGCTAACCCTAACCGTAACCCTAACACTACCCTAGGCCTGATGCTAACCCTAACCCTAACCCTAACACTATCCTAGGGCTGATGCTAACCCTAACCCTAACACTATCCTAGGGCTGATGCTAACCCTAACCCTAACCCTAACACTATCCTAGAGCTGATGCTAACCCTAACCCTAACCCTAACACTATCCTAGGCCTGATGCTAACCCTAACCCTAACCATAACACTCTCCTAGGGGTGAGGCTAACCCTAACCCTAACACTATCCTAGCGCTGACGCTAACCCTAACCCTAACCCTAACACTATCCTAGGGTTGATGCTAACCCTAACCCTAACACTATCCTAGGGCTGATGCTAACCCTAAAACTAACCCTAACACTATCCTACGGCTGATGCTAACCCTAACCCTAACACTATCCTAGGGCTGATGCTAACCCTAACCCTAACCCTAACACTATCCTAGGGCTGATGCTAACCCTAACCCTAATCCTAACACTATCCTAGGGCTGATGCTAACCCTAACCCTAACACTATCCTAGGGCTGATGCTAACAATAACCCTAACCCTAACATTATCCCAGGGCTGATGCTAACCCTAACCCTAATACTATCCTAGGGCTGATGCTAACCCTAACACTAACACTATCACTGGGCTGATGCTAACCCTAACCCTAACCCTAACACTGTCCTAGGGCTGATGCTAACCCTAACCATAACACTATCATAGGCCTGATGATAACCCTAACCCTAACCCTAACACTATCCTAGGGCTGATGCTAACCCTAACCCTAACACTATCCTAGGCCTGATGCTAACCCTAACCCTAACCCTAACACTATCCTGGGGCTGATGCTAACCCTAACCCTAACACTATCCTAGGGCTGATGCTAACCCTAACCCTAACCCTAACACTATCCTAGGGCTGATGCTAACCCTAACCCTAACACTATCCTAGGCCTGATGATAACCCTAACCATAACCCTAACACTATCCTAGGGCTGATGCTAACCCTAACCCTAAGACTATCCTAGGGCTGATGCTAACCCTAACCCTAACCCTAACACTATCCTAGGGCTGATGCTAACCCTAACTCTAACACTATCCTAGGCCTGATGATAACCCTAACCCTAACACTAACACTATCCTAGGGCTGATGCTAACCCTAACCCTAACACTATCCTAGGGCTGATGCTAACCCTAACTCTAACCCTAAGACTATCCTAGGGCTGATGCTAACCCTAACGCTAACCCTAAAACTATCCTTGAACTGATGCTAACCCTATCCCTAACCCTAACACTATCCTAGGCCTGATGATAACCCTAACCCTAACCCTAACACTATCCTAGGGTTTATGTTAATCCTAACCCTAACACTATCCTAGGGCTGATGCTAACCCTAACCCTAACCCTAACACTATCCTAGGGCTGATGCTAACCCTAACACTAACTCTAACACTATCTTATGGCTGAGGCTAACCATAACCCTAACACTATCCTACGGCTGATGCTAACCCTAACTCTAACGCTAACACTATCCTAGGGCTGATGCTATCCCTAACCCTAACACTATCCTAGGCCTGATGCTAACCCTAACCCTAACCCTAACACTATCCTAGGGCTGATGCTAACCCTAACCCTAACACTATCCTAGGCCTGATGATAACCCTAACCCTAACCCTAACACTATCCTAGGGCTGATGCTAACCCTAACCCTAACACTACCCTAGGCCTGATGATAACCCTAACCCTAACCCTAACACTATCCTAGGGCTGATGCTAACCCTAACCCTAACACTATCCTAGGGCTGATGCTAACCCTAATCCTAACCCTAACACTATCCTAGGGCTGATGCTAACCCTAACCCTAACACCATCCTAGGGCTGATGCTAACCCTAACCCTAACACTATCCTAGGGCTGATGCTAACCCTAACCCTAACACTACCCTAGGCCTGATGATAACCCTAACCCTAACCCTAACACTATCCTAGGGCTGATGCTAAACCTAACCCTAACACTATCCTAGGGCTGATGCTAGCCCTAAACCTAACCCTAAAACTATCCTAGGGCTGATGCTAACCCTAACCCTAACACTATCCTAGGGCTGATGCTAACCCTAACCCTAACCCTAACACTATCCTAGGGCTGATGCTAACCCTAACCCTAACACTATCCTAGGCCTGATGCTAACCCTAACCCTAACCCTAACACTATCCTAGGGCTGATGCTAACCCTAACCCTAACACTATCCTAGGGCTGATGCTAACCCTAACCCTAACCCTAACACTATCCTAGGGCTGATGCTAACCCTAACCCTAACACTATCCTAGGCCTGATGATAACCCTAACCCTAAACCTAACACTATCCTAGGGCTGATGCTAACCCTAACCCTAACACTATCCTAGGGCTGATGCTAACCCTAATCCTAACCCTAACACTATCCTAGGACTGATGCTAACCCTAACGCTAACCCTAAAACTATCCTTGAACTGATGCTAACCCTATCCCTAACCCTAACACTATCCTAGGCCTGATGATAACCCTAACCCTAACCCTAACACTATCCTAGGGTTTATGTTAATCCTAACCCTAACACTATCCTAGGGCTGATGCTAACCCTAACCCTAACCCTAACACTATTCTAGGGCTGATGCTAACCCTAACCCTAACTCTAACACTATCTTAGGGCTGAGGCTAACCCTAACCCTAACACTATCCTAGGCCTGATGCTAACCCTAACCCTAACCCTAACACTATCCTAGGGCTGATGCTATCCCTAACCCTAACACTACCCTAGGCCTGATACTAACCCTAACCCTAACCCTAACACTATCCTAGGGCTGATGCTAACCCTAACCGTAACACTATCCTAGGGCTGATGCTAACCCTAACCCTAACCCTAACACTATCCTAGGGCTGATGCTAACCCTAACCCTAACACTACCCTAGGCCTGATGATAACCCTAACCATAACCCTAACACTATCCTAGGGCTGATGCTAACCCTAACCCTAACACTATCCTAGGGCTGATGCTAACCCTAATCCTAACCCTAACACTATCCTAGGGCTGATGCTAACCCTAACGCTAACCCTAACACTATCCTTGAACTGATGCTAACCCTAAACCTAACCCTAACACTATCCTAGGCCTGATGATAACCCTAACCCTAACCCTAACACTATCCTAGTGTTTATGTTAACCCTAACCCTAACACTATCCTACGGCTGATGCTAACCCTAACCCTAACCCTAACACTGTCCTAGGGCTGTTGCTAACCCTAACCCTAACACTATCCTAGGCCTTATGCTAACCCTAACCCTAACCCTAACACTATCCTAGGGCTGATGCTAACCCTAACCCTAACACTATCCTAGGGCTGATGCTAACCCTAACCCTAACCCTAACACTATCCTAGGGCTGATGCTAACCCTAACCCTAATAATATCCTAGGGTGATGCTAACCCTAACCCTAACACTATCCTAGGGCTGATGCTAACCCTAACCCTAACACTATCCTAGGCCTTATGCTAACCCTAACCCTAACCCTAACACTATCCTAGGGCTGATGCTAACCCTAACCCTAACACTATCCTAAGGCTGATGCTAACCCTAACACTAACACTATCCTAGGCCTGGTGCTAACCCTAACCCTAACCCTGACACTATCCTAGGGCTGATGCTAACCCTAACCCTAATAATATCCTAGGGCTGATGCTAACCCTAACCCTAACCCTAACACTATCCTAGGGCTGATGCTAACCCTAACACTAACCCTAACGCTATCCTAGGCCTGATGCTAACCCTATCCCTAACCATAACACTCTCCTAGGGCTGAGGCTAACCCTAACCCTAACACTATACTAGTGCTGACGCTAACCCTAACCCTAACCCTAACACTATCCTAGGGTTGATGCGAACCCTAACCCTAACACTATCCTAGGGCTGATGCTAACCCTAACCCTAACACTATCCTAGGGCTGATGCTAACCCTGACCCTAACCCTAACACTATCCTAGGGCTGATGCTAACCCTAACCCTAACACTATCCTAGGGCTGATGCTAACCCTGACCCTAACCCTAACATTATCCCAGGGCTGATGCTAACCCTAAAGCTAACACTATCCTAGGGCTCATGCTAACCCTAACCCTAACACTAACACTATGCTAGGGCTGATGCTAACCCTAACCCTATCCCTAACACTATCCTAGAGCTGATGATAACCCTAACTCTAACCCTAACCCTAACCCTAATACTATCCTAGGGCTGATGCTAACCCTAACCCTAACCCTAACAGTATCCTAGGGCTGATGCTAACCCTAACCCTAATACTATCCTACGGCTGATGCTAACCCTAACCCTAACCCTAACACTACCCTAGGAGTGATGCTAACCCTAACCCTAACACTACCCTAGGCCTGATGATAACCCTAACCCTAACCCTAACACTATCCTAGGGATGATGCTAACCCTAACCCTAACACTATCCTAGGGCTGATGCTAACCCTAACCCTAACCCTAACACTATCCTAGGGCTGATGCTAACCCTAACCCTAACCCTAACACTATCCTAGGCCTGATGATAACCCTAACCCTAACCCTAACACTATCCTAGGGTTTATGTTAACCCTATCCCTAACACTATCCTACGGCTGATGCTAACCCTAACCCTAACCCTAACACTATCCTAGGGCTGATGCTAACCCTAACCCTAACACTATCCTAGGCCTTATGCTAACCCTAACCCTAACCCTAACACTATCCTAGGGCTGATGCTAACCCTAACCCTAACACTATCCTAGGCCTGATGATAACCCTAACCCTAACCCCAGCACTATCCTAGGGCTGATTCTAACCCTAACCCTAACCCTATCACTATCCTAGGCCTGATGCTAACCCTATCCCTAACCATAACACTCTCCTAGGGCTGAGGCTAACCCTAACCCTAACACTATCCTAGGGCTGACGCTAACCCTAACCGTAACCCTAACACTATCCTAGGGTTGATGCTAACCATAACCATAACACTATCCTAGGGCTGATGCTGACCCTAACCGTAACCCTAACACTATCCTAGGGCTGATGCTAACCCTAACCATAACACTGTCCTATGGCTGATGCTAACCCTAACCCTAACCCTAACACTATCCTAGGGCTGATGCTAACCCTAACGCTAACACTATCCTAGGGCTGATGCTAACCCTAACCCTAACCCTAACACTATCCTAGGGCGGATGCTAACACTAACCCTAACACTATCCTAGGGCTGATGCTAACCCTAACCCTAACCCTAACATTATCGCAGGGCTGATGCTAACCCTAACCCTAACACTATCCTAGGCCTGATGATAACAATAACCCTAACCCTAACACTATCCTAGGGCTGATGCTAACCCTAACCCTAACCCTAAAACTATCCTAAGGCTGATGCTAACCCTAACCCTAACACTATCCGAGGGCTGATGCTAACCCTAAAACTAACCCTAACACTATCCTACGGCTGATGCTAACCCTAACCCTAACACTATCCTAGGGCTGATGCTAACCCTAACCCTAACCCTAACACTATCCTAGGGCTGATGCTAACCCTAACCCTAATCCTAACACTATCCTAGGGCTGATGCTAACCCTAACCCTAACACTATCCTAGGGCTGATGCTAACAATAACCCTAACCCTAACATTATCCCAGGGCTGATGCTAACCCTAACCCTAACACTATCCTAGGGCTGATGCTAACCCTAACACTAACACTATCCTAGGGCTGATGCTAACCCTAACCCTAACCCTAACACTATCCTAGGGCTGATGCTAACCCTAACCATAACACTATCATAGGCCTGATGATAACCCTAACCATAACCCTAACACTATCCTAGGGCTGATGCTAACCCTAACCCTAACACTATCCTAGGCCTGATGCTAACCCTAACCCTAACCCTAACACTATCCTGGGGCTGATGCTAACCCTAACCCTAACACTATCCTAGGGCTGATGCTAACCCTAACCCTAACCCTAACACTATCCTAGGGCTGATGCTAACCCTAACCCTAACACTATCCTAGGCCTGATGATAACCCTAACCATAACCCTAACACTATCCTAGGGCTGATGCTAACCCTAACCCTAAGACTATCCTAGGGCTGATGCTAACCCTAACCCTAACCCTAACACTATCCTAGGGCTGATGCTAACCCTAACTCTAACACTATCCTAGGCCTGATGATAACCCTAACCCTAACACTAACACTATCCTAGGGCTGATGCTAACCCTAACCCTAACACTATCCTAGGGCTGATGCTAACCCTAACTCTAACCCTAAGACTATCCTAGGGCTGATGCTAACCCTAACGCTAACCCTAAAACTGTCCTTGAACTGATGCTAACCCTATCCCTAACCCTAACACTATCCTAGGCCTGATGATAACCCTAACCCTAACCCTAACACTATCCTAGGGTTTATGTTAATCCTAACCCTAACACTATCCTAGGGCTGATGCTAACCCTAACCCTAACCCTAACACTATCCTAGGGCTGATGCTAACCCTAACACTAACTTTAACACTATCTTATCGCTGAGGCTAACCCTAACCCTAACACTATCCTACGGCTGATGCTAACCCTAACCCTAACGCTAACACTATCCTAGGGCTGATGCTATCCCTAACCGTAACACTATCCTAGGCCTGATGCTAACCCTAACCCTAACCCTAACACTATCCTAGGGCTGATGCTAACCCTAACCCTAACACTATCCTAGGCCTGATGATAACCCTAACCCTAACCCTAACACTATCCTAGGGCTGATGCTAACCCTAACCCTAACACTACCCTAGGCCTGATGATAACCCTAACCCTAACCCTAACACTATCCTAGGGCTGATGCTAACCCTAACCCTAACACTATCCTAGGGCTGATGCTAACCCTAATCCTAACCCTAACACTATCCTAGGGCTGATGCTAACCCTAACCCTAACACCATCCTAGGGCTGATGCTAACCCTAACCCTAACACTATCCTAGGGCTGATGCTAACCCTAACCCTAACACTACCCTAGGCCTGATGATAACCCTAACCCTAACCCTAACACTATCCTAGGGCTGATGCTAAACCTAACCCTAACACTATCCTAGGGCTGATGCTAGCCCTAAACCTAACCCTAAAACTATCCTAGGGCTGATGCTAACCCTAACCCTAACACTATCCTAGGGCTGATGCTAACCCTAACCCTAACCCTAACACTATCCTAGGGCTGATGCTAACCCTAACCCTAACACTATCCTAGGGCTGATGCTAACCCTAACCCTAACCGTAACATTATCCCAGGGCTGACGCTAACCCTAACCCTAACACTATCCTAGGGCTGATGCTAACCCTAACCCTAACACTAACACTATCCTAGGGCTGATGCTAACCCTAACCCTAACCTTAACACTATCCTACAGCTGATGATAACCCTAACCCTAACCCTAACCCTAACCCTAATACTCTCCTAGGGCTGATGCTAACCCTAACAATAACCCTAACACTATCCTAGGGCTTATGCTAACCCTACCCCTAACACTACCCTAGGGCTGATGCTAACCCTAACCCTAACACTATCATAGGCCTGATGATAACCCTAACCGTAACCCTAACACTATCCTAGGGTTGATGCTAACCATAACCATAACACTATCCTAGGGCTGATGCTAACCAAGACCCTAACCCTAACACTATCCTAGGGCTGATGCTAACCCTAACCATAACACTGTCCTATGGCTGATGCTAACCCTAACCCTAACCCTAACACTATCCTAGGGCTGATGCTAACCCTAACCCTAACACTATCCTAGGGCTGATGCTAACCCTAACCCTAACCCTAACACTATCCTAGGGCTGATGCTAACACTAACCCTAACACTATCCTAGGGCTGATGCTAACCCTAACCCTAACCCTAACATTATCCCAGGGCTGATGCTAACCCTAACCCTAACACTATCCTAGGGCTGATGCTAACCCTAACCCTAACACTAACACCATCCTAGGGCTGATGCTAACCCTAACCCTAACCCTAACACTATCCTAGAGCTGATGATAACCCTAACCCTAACCCTAACCCTAACCCTAACACTATCCTAGGGCTGCTGCTAACCCTAACGCTAACCCTAAAACTATCCTTGAACTGATGCTAACCCTATCCCTAACCCTAACACTATCCTAGGCCTGATGATAACCCTAACCCTAACCCTAACACTATCCTAGGGTTTATGTTAATCCTAACCCTAACACTATCCTAGGGCTGATGCTAACCCTAACCGTAACCCTAACACTACCCTAGGCCTGATGCTAACCCTAACCCTAACCCTAACACTATCCTAGGGCTGATGCTAACCCTAACCCTAACACTATCCTAGGGCTGATGCTAACCCTAACCCTAACCCTAACACTATCCTAGAGCTGATGCTAACCCTAACCCTAACCCTAACACTATCCTAGGCCTGATGCTAACCCTATCCCTAACCATAACACTCTCCTAGGGGTGAGGCTAACCCTAACCCTAACACTATCCTAGCGCTGACGCTAACCCTAACCCTAACACTAACACTATCCTAGGGTTGATGCTAACCCTAACCCTAACACTATCCTAGGGCTGATGCTAACCCTAAAACTAACCCTAACACTATCCTACGGCTGATGCTAACCCTAACCCTAACACTATCCTAGGGCTGATGCTAACCCTAACCCTAACCCTAACACTATCCTAGGGCTGATGCTAACCCTAACCCTAATCCTAACACTATCCGAGGGCTGATGCTAACCCTAACCCTAACACTATCCTAGGGCTGATGCTAACCCTAACCCTAAGACTATCCTAGGGCTGATGCTAACCCTAACCCTAACCCTAACACTATCCTAGGGCTGATGCTAACCCTAACTCTAACACTATCCTAGGCGTGATGATAACCCTAACCCTAACACTAACACTATCCTAGGGCTGATGCTAACCCTAACCCTAACACTATCCTAGGGCTGATGCTAACCCTAACTCTAACCCTAAGACTATCCTAGGGCTGATGCTAACCCTAACGCTAACCCTAACACTGTCCTTGAACTGATGCTAACCCTATCCCTAACCCTAACACTATCCTAGGCCTGATGATAACCCTAACCCTAACCCTAACACTATCCTAGGGTTTATGTTAATCCTAACCCTAACACTATCCTAGGGCTGATGCTAACCCTAACCCTAACCCTAACACTATCCTAGGGCTGATGCTAACCCTAACACTAACTTTAACACTATCTTATCGCTGAGGCTAACCCTAACCCTAACACTATCCTACGGCTGATGCTAACCCTAACCCTAACGCTAACACTATCCTAGGGCTGATGCTATCCCTAACCGTAACACTATCCTAGGCCTGATGCTAACCCTAACCCTAACCCTAACACTATCCTAGGGCTGATGCTAACCCTAACCCTAACACTATCCTAGGCCTGATGATAACCCTAACCCTAACCCTAACACTATCCTAGGGCTGATGCTAACCCTAACCCTAACACTACCCTAGGCCTGATGATAACCCTAACCCTAACCCTAACACTATCCTAGGGCTGATGCTAACCCTAACCCTAACACTATCCTAGGGCTGATGCTAACCCTAATCCTAACCCTAACACTATCCTAGGGCTGATGCTAACCCTAACCCTAACACCATCCTAGGG
This sequence comes from Lemur catta, assembly GCF_020740605.2. Classification (NCBI taxonomy): domain Eukaryota; kingdom Metazoa; phylum Chordata; class Mammalia; order Primates; family Lemuridae; genus Lemur; species Lemur catta. The sequence goes on along the minus strand of NW_025423878.1, from coordinate 578,441 downwards.
CTGATGCTAACCCTAACCCTAACACTATCCTAGGGCTGATGCTAACCCTAACCCTAACACTACCCTAGGCCTGATGATAACCCTAACCCTAACCCTAACACTATCCTAGGGCTGATGCTAAACCTAACCCTAACACTATCCTAGGGCTGATGCTAGCCCTAAACCTAACCCTAAAACTATCCTAGGGCTGATGCTAACCCTAACCCTAACACTATCCTAGGGCTGATGCTAACCCTAACCCTAACCCTAACACTATCCTAGGGCTGATGCTAACCCTAACCCTAACACTATCCTAGGGCTGATGCTAACCCTAACCCTAACCGTAACATTATCCCAGGGCTGACGCTAACCCTAACCCTAACACTATCCTAGGGCTGATGCTAACCCTAACCCTAACACTAACACTATCCTAGGGCTGATGCTAACCCTAACCCTAACACTATCCTAGGGCTGATGCTAACCCTAACCCTAACCCTAACACTATCCTAGGGCTGATGCTAACACTAACCCTAACACTATCCTAGGGCTGATGCTAACCCTAACCCTAACCCTAACATTATCCCAGGGCTGATGCTAACCCTAACCCTAACACTATCCTAGGGCTGATGCTAACCCTAACCCTAACACTAACACCATCCTAGGGCTGATGCTAACCCTAACCCTAACCCTAACACTATACTAGAGCTGATGATAACCCTAACCCTAACCCTAACCCTAACCCTAACACTATCCTAGGGCTGCTGCTAACCCTAACGCTAACCCTAAAACTATCCTTGAACTGATGCTAACCCTATCCCTAACCCTAACACTATCCTAGGCCTGATGATAACCCTAACCCTAACCCTAACACTATCCTAGGGTTTATGTTAATCCTAACCCTAACACTATCCTAGGGCTGATGCTAACCCTAACCGTAACCCTAACACTACCCTAGGCCTGATGCTAACCCTAACCCTAACCCTAACACTATCCTAGGGCTGATGCTAACCCTAACCCTAACACTATCCTAGGGCTGATGCTAACCCTAACCCTAACCCTAACACTATCCTAGAGCTGATGCTAACCCTAACCCTAACCCTAACACTATCCTAGGCCTGATGCTAACCCTATCCCTAACCATAACACTCTCCTAGGGGTGAGGCTAACCCTAACCCTAACACTATCCTAGCGCTGACGCTAACCCTAACCCTAACACTAACACTATCCTAGGGTTGATGCTAACCCTAACCCTAACACTATCCTAGGGCTGATGCTAACCCTAAAACTAACCCTAACACTATCCTACGGCTGATGCTAACCCTAACCCTAACACTATCCTAGGGCTGATGCTAACCCTAACCCTAACCCTAACACTATCCTAGGGCTGATGCTAACCCTAACCCTAATCCTAACACTATCCGAGGGCTGATGCTAACCCTAACCCTAACACTATCCTAGGGCTGATGCTAACCCTAACACTAACACTATCCTAGGGCTGATGCTAACCCTAACCCTAACCCTAACACTATCCTAGGGCTGATGCTAACCCTAACCATAACACTATCATAGGCCTGATGATAACCCTAACCCTAACCCTAACACTATCCTAGGGCTGATGCTAACCCTAACCCTAACACTATCCTAGGCCTGATGCTAACCCTAACCCTAACCCTAACACTATCCTGGGGCTGATGCTAACCCTAACCCTAACCCTAACACTATCCTAGGGCTGATGCTAACCCTAACCCTAATCCTAACACTATCCGAGGGCTGATGCTAACCCTAACCCTAACACTATCCTAGGGCTGATGCTAACCCTAACACTAACACTATCCTAGGGCTGATGCTAACCCTAACCATAACCCTAACACTATCCTAGGGCTGATGCTAACCCTAACCCTAAGACTATCCTAGGGCTGATGCTAACCCTAACCCTAACCCTAACACTATCCTAGGGCTGATGCTAACCCTAACTCTAACACTATCCTAGGCCTGATGATAACCCTAACCCTAACACTAACACTATCCTAGGGCTGATGCTAACCCTAACCCTAACACTATCCTAGGGCTGATGCTAACCCTAACTCTAACCCTAAGACTATCCTAGGGCTGATGCTAACTCTAACGCTAACCCTAAAACTATCCTTGAACTGATGCTAACCCTATCCCTAACCCTAACACTATCCTAGGCCTGATGATAACCCTAACCCTAACCCTAACACTATCCTAGGGTTTATGTTAATCCTAACCCTAACACTATCCTAGGGCTGATGCTAACCCTAACCCTAACCCTAACACTATCCTAGGGTTGATGCTAACCCTAACACTAACTTTAACACTATCTTATGGCTGAGGCTAACCCTAACCCTAACACTATCCTACGGCTGATGCTAACCCTAACCCTAACGCTAACACTATCCTAGGGCTGATGCTATCCCTAACCCTAACACTATCCTAGGCCTGATGCTAACCCTAACCCTAACCCTAACACTATCCTAGGGCTGATGCTAACCCTAACCCTAACACTATCCTAGGCCTCAGGATAACCCTAACCCTAACCCTAACACTATCCTAGGGCTGATGCTAACCCTAACCCTAACACTACCCTAGGCCTGATGATAACCCTAACCCTAACCCTAACACTATCCTAGGGCTGATGCTAACCCTAACCCTAACACTATCCTAGGGCTGATGCTAACCCTAATCCTAACCCTAACACTATCCTAGGGCTGATGCTAACCCTAACCCTAACACCATCCTAGGGCTGATGCTAACCCTAACCCTAACACTATCCTAGGGCTGATGCTATCCCTAACCCTAACACTACCATAGGCCTGATGATAACCCTAACCCTAACCCTACCACTATCCTAGGGCTGATGCTAAACCTAACCCTAACACTATCCTAGGGCTGATGCTAGCCCTAAACCTAACCCTAAAACTATCCTAGGGCTGATGCTAACCCTAACCCTAACACTATCCTAGGGCTGATGCTAACCCTAACCCTAACCCTAACACTATCCTAGGGCTGATGCTAACCCTAACCCTAACACTATCCTAGGGCTGATGCTAACCCTAACCCTAACCCTAACATTATCCCAGGGCTGACGCTAACCCTAACCCTAACACTATCCTAGGGCTGATGCTAACCCTAACCCTAACACTAACACTATCCTAGGGCTGATGCTAACCCTAACCCTAACCTTAACACTATCCTACAGCTGATGATAACCCTAACCCTAACCCTAACCCTAACCCTAATACTCTCCTAGGGCTGATGCTAACCCTAACAATAACCCTAACACTATCCTAGGGCTTATGCTAACCCTACCCCTAACACTATCCTAGGGCTGATGCTAACCCTAACCCTAACACTATCATAGGCCTGATGATAACCCTAACCCTAACCCTAACACTATCCTAGGGCTGATGCTAACCCTAACCCTAACACTATCCTAGGGCTGATGCTAACCCTAACCCTAACGCTAACACTATCCTAGGGCTGATGCTATCCCTAACCCTAACACTATCCTAGGCCTGATGCTAACCCTAACCCTAACACCATCCTAGGGCTGATGCTAACCCTAACCCTAACCCTAACACTATCCTAGGGCTGATGCTAACCCTAACCCTAACACTATCCTAGGGCTGATGCTAACCCTAATCCTAACCCTAACACTATCCTAGGGCTGATGCTAACCCTAACCCTAACACCATCCTAGGGCTGATGCTAACCCTAACCCTAACACTATCCTAGGGCTGATGCTAACCCTAACCCTAACCCTAACACTATCCTAGGGCTGATGCTAACCCTAACCCTAACACTACCCTAGGCCTGATGATAACCCTAACCCTAACCCTAACACTATCCTAGGGATGATGCTAAACCTAACCCTAACACTATCCTAGGGCTGATGCTAACCCTAATCCTAACCCTAACACTATCCTAGGGCTGATGCTAACCCTAACCCTAACACTATCCTAGGGCTGATGCTAACCCTAACCCTAACCCTAACACTATCCTAGGGCTGATGCTAACCCTAACCCTAACACTATCCTAGGGCTGATGCTAACCCTAACCCTAACCCTAACATTATCCCAGGGCTGATGCTAACCCTAACCCTAACACTATCCTAGGGCTGATGCTAACCCTAACCCTAACACTAACACTATCCTAGGGCTGATGCTAACCCTAACCCTATCCTTAACACTATCCTAGAGCTGATGATAACCCTAACCCTAACCCTAACCCTAACCCTAATACTCTCCTAGGGCTGATGCTAACCCTAACCCTAACCCTAAGACTATCCTAGGGCTGATGCTAACCCTACCCCTAACACTATCCTAGGGCTGATGCTAACCCTAACCCTATCCCTAACACTATCCGAGGGCTGATGCTAACCCTAACCCTAACACTATCATAGGCCTGATGATAACCCTAATCCTAACCCTAACACTATCCTAGGGCTGATGCTAACCCTAACCCTAACACTATCCTAGGCCTGATGCTAACCCTCACCCTAACCCTAACACTATCGTAGGGCTGATGCTAACCCTAACCCTAACACTATCCTAGGGCTGATGCTAACCCTAACGCTAACCCTAACACTATCCTAGGGCTTATGCTAACCCTAACCCTAACACTATCCTAGGCCTGATGATAACCCTAACCCTAACCCTAACACTATCCTAGGGCTGATGCTAACCCTAACCCTAACAGTATCCTAGGGCTGATGCTAACCCTAACCCTAACCCTAACAGTATCCTAGGGCTGATGCTAACCCTAACGCTAACCCTAAAACTATCCTTGAACTGATGCTAACCCTATCCCTAACCCTAACACTATCCTAGGCCTGATGGTAACCCTAACCCTAACCCTAACACTATCCTAGGGTTTATGTTAATCCTAACCCTAACACTATCCTAGGGCTGATGCTAACCCTAACCCTAACCCTAACACTATCCTAGGGCTGATGCTAACCCTAACCCTAACTCTAACACTATCTTAGGGCTGAGGCTAACCCTAACCCTAACACTATCCTACGGCTGATGCTAACCCTAACCCTAACCCTAACACTATCCTAGGGCTGATGCTATCCCTAACCCTAACACTACCCTAGGCCTGATGCTAACCCTAACCCTAACCCTAACACTATCCTAGGGCTGATGCTAACCCTAACCCTAACACTATCCTAGGGCTGATGCTAACCCTAACGCTAACACTACCCTAGGCCTGATGATAACCCTAACCCTAACCCTAACACTATCCTGGGGCTGATGCTAACCCTAACGCTCACACTATCCTAAGGCTGATGCTAACCCTAATCCTAACCCTAACACTATCCTAGGGCTGATGCTAACCCTAACGCTAACCCTAACACTATCCTTGAACTGATGCTAACAATAACCCTAACCCTAACACTATCCTAGGCCTGATGATAACCCTAACCCTAACCCTAACACTATCCTAGGGCTGATGCTAACCCTAATCCTAACCCTAACACTATCCTAGGGCTGATGCTAACCCTAATCCTAACCCTAACACTATCCTAGGGCTGATGCTAACCCTAACCCTAACACCATCCTAGGGCTGATGCTAACCCTAACCCTAACACTATCCTAGGGCTGATGCTAACCCTAACCCTAACCCTAACACTATCCTAGGGCTGTTGCTAACCCTAACCCTAACACTACCCTAGGCCTGATGATAACCCTAACCCTAACCTTAACACTATCCTAGGGCTGATGCTAAACCTAACCCTAACACTATCCTAGGGCTGATGCTAACCCTAATCCTAACCCTAACACTATCCTAGGGCTGATGCTAACCCTAACCCTAACACTATCCTAGGGCTGATGCTAACCCTAACCCTAACCCTAACACTATCCTAGGGCTGATGCTAACCCTAACCCTAACACTATCCTAGGGCTGATGCTAACCCTAACCCTAACCCTAACATTATCCCAGGGCTGATGCTAACCCTAACCCTAACACTATCCTAGGGCTGATGCTAACCCTAACCCTAACACTAACACTATCCTAGGGCTGATGCTAACCCTAACCCTAACCTTAACACTATCATAGAGCTGATGATAACCCTAACCCTAACCCTAACCCTAACCCTAATACTCTCCTAGGGCTGATGCTAACCCTAACCCTAACCCTAACACTATCCTAGGGCTGATGCTAACCCTACCCCTAACACTATCCTAGGGCTGATGCTAACCCTAACCCTAACCCTAACACTATCCTAGGGCTGATGCTAACCCTAACCCTAACACTATCATAGGCCTGATGATAACCCTAACCCTAACCCTAACACTATCCTAGGGCTGATGCTAACCCTAACCCTAACACTATCCTAGGCCTGATGCTAACCCTAACCCTAACCATAACACTATCCTAGGGCTGATGCTAACCCTAACCCTAACACTATCCTAGGGCTGACGCTAACCCTAACCCTAACCCTAACACTATCCTAGGGCTGATGCTAACCCTAAGCCTAACCCTATCACTATCCTAGGGCTGATGATAACCCTAACTCTAACACTATCCTAGGCCTGATGATAACCCTAACCCTAACACTAACACTATCCTAGGGCTGATGCTAACCCTAACCCTAACGCTATCCTAGGGCTGATGCTAACCCTAACCCTAACCCTAACACTATCCTAGGGCTGATGCTAACCCTAACGCTAACCCTAAAACTATCCTTGAACTGATGCTAACCCTATCCCTAACCCTAACAATATCCTAGGCCTGATGATAACCCTAACCCTAACCCTAACACTATCCTAGGGTTTATGTTAATCCTAACCCTAACACTATCCTAGGGCTGATGCTAACCCTAACCCTAACCCTAACACTATCCTACGGCTGATGCTAACCCTAACCCTAACGCTAACACTATCCTAGGGCTGATGCTATCCCTAACCCTAACACTATCCTAAGCCTGATGCTAACCCTAACCCTAACCCTAACACTATCCTAGGGCTGATGCTAACCATAACCCTAACACTATCCTAGGGCTGATGCTAACCCTAACCCTAACCCTAACACTATCCTAGGGCTGATGCTAACCCTAACCCTAACACTACCCTAGGCCTGATGATAACCCTAACCCTAACCCTAACACTATCCTAGGGCTGATGCTAACCCTAACCCTAACACTATCCTAGGGCTGATGCTAACCCTAATCCTAACCCTAACAATATCCTAGGGCTGATGCTAACCCTAACCCTAACACCATCTTAGGGCTGATGCTAACCCTAACCCTAACACTATCCTAGGGCTGATGCTAACCCTAACCCTAACCCTAACACTATCCTAGGGCTGAAGCTAACCCTAACACTAACACTACCCTAGGCCTGATGATAACCCTAACCCTAACCCTAACACTATCCTAGGGCTGATGCTAAACCTAACCCTAACACTATCCTAGGGCTGACGCTAACCCTAATCCTAACCCTAACACTATCCTAGGGCTGATGCTAACCCTAACCCTAACACTATCCTAGGGCTGATGCTAACCCTAACCCTAACCCTAACACTATCCTAGGGCTGATGCTAACCCTAACCCTAACACTATCCTAGGGCTGATGCTAACCCTAACCCTAACCCTAACATTATCCCAGGGCTGATGCTAACCCTAACCCTAACACTATCCTAGGGCTGATGCTAACCCTAACCCTAACACTAACACTATCCTAGGGCTGATGCTAACCCTAACCCTAACCTTAACACTATCCTAGAGCTGATGATAACACTAACCCTAACCCTAACCCTAACCCTAACCCTAATACTCTCCTAGGGCTGATGCTAACCCTAACCCTAACCCTAACACTATCCTAGGGCTGATGCTAACCCTACCCCTAACACTATCCTAGGGCTGAATCTAACCCTAACCCTAACCCTAACACTATCCTAGGGCTGATGCTAACCCTAACCCTAACACTATCATAGGCCTGATGATAACCCTAACCCTAACCCTAACACTATCCTAGGGCTGATGCTAACCCTAACCCTAACACTATCCTAGGCCTGATGCTAACCCTAACCCTAACCCTAACACTATCCTAGGGCTGATGCTAACTCTAACCCTAACACTATCCTAGGTTTTGATGCTAACCCTAACGCTAACTCTAACACTATCCTAGGGCTGATGCTAACCCTAACCCTAACACTATCCTAGGCCTGATGATAACCCTAACCCTAACCCTAACACTATCCTAGGGCTGATGCTAACCCTAACCCTAACACTATCCTAGGGCTGATGCTAACCCTAACCCTAACCCTAACACTATCCTAGGGCTGATGCTAACCCTAACGCTAACCCTAAAACTATCCTTGAACTGATGCTAACCCTATCCCTAACCCTAACACTATCCTAGGCCTGATGGTAACCCTAACCCTAACCCTAACACTATCCTAGGGTTTATGTTAATCCTAACCCTAACACTATCCTAGGGCTGATGCTAACCCTAACCCTAACCCTAACACTATCCTAGGGCTGATGCTATCCCTAACCCTAACACTACCCTAGGCCTGATGCTAACCCTAACCCTAACCCTAACACTATCCTAGGGCTGATGCTAACCCTAACCCTAGCACTATCCTAGGGCTGATGCTAACCCTAACCCTAACCCTAACACTATCCTAGGGCGGATGCTAACCCTAACCCTAACACTACCCTAGGTCTGATGATAACCCTAACCCTAACCCTAACACTATCCTAGGGCTGATGCTAACCCTAACCCTAACACTATCCTAAGGCTGATGCTAACCCTAATCCTAACCCTAACACTATCCTAGGGCTGATGCTAACCATAACGCTAACCCTAACACTATCCTTGAACTGATGCTAACCCTAACCCTAACCCTAACACTATCCTAGGCCTGATGATAACCCTAACCCTAACCCTAACACTATCCTAGGGTTTATGTTAACCCTAAGCCTAACACTATCCTACGGCTGATGATAACCCTAACCCTAACCCTAACACTATCCTAGGGCTGATGCTAACCCTAACCCTAACACTATCCTAGGCCTTATGCTAACCCTAACCGTAACCCTAACACTATCCTAGGGCTGATGCTAACCCTAACCCTAACACTATCCTAGGGCTGATGCTAACCCTAACCCTAACACTGTCCTAGGGCTGATGCTAACCCTAACCCTAATCCTAACATTATCCCAGGGCTGATGCTAACCATAACCCTAACACTATCCTAGGGCTGATGCTAACCCTAACCCTAACACTAACACTATCCTAGGGCTGATGCTAACCCTAACCCTAAGACTAACACTATCCTAGAGCTGATGCTAACCCTAACCCTAACCCGAACCCTAACCCTAATACTATCCTAGGGCTGATGCTAACCCTAACCCTAACCCTAACACTATCCTAGGGCTGATGCTAACCCTAACACTAACACTATCCTAGGGCTGATTCTAACCCTAACCCTACCCCTAACACTATCCTTGGGCTGATGCTAACCCTAACCCTAACTCTAACACTATCCTAGGGCTGAGGCTAACCCTAACCCTAACACTATCCTACGGCTGATGCTAACCCTAACCCTAACCCTAACACTATCCTAAGGTTGATGGTAACCCTAACACTAACACTATCCTAAGCCTGGTGCTAACCCTAACTCTAACCCTAACACGATCCTAGGGCTGATGCTAACCCTAACCCTAATAATATCCTAGGGCTGATGCTAACACTAAGCCTAACCCTAACACTATCCTAGGGCTGATGCTAAACCTAACCCTAACCCTAACACTATCCTAGGCCTGATGACAACCCTAACCCTAACCCTAACACTATCCTAGGGCTGATGATAACCCTAACTCTAACAGTATCCTCGGCCTGATGCTAACCCTAACCATAACCCTAACACTATCCTAGGGCTGATGCTAACCCTAACCCTAACACTATGATAGGCCTGATGATAACCCTAACCCTAACCCTAACACTGTCCTAGGGCTGATGATAACCCTAACTCTAACAGTATCCTAGGCCTGATGCTAACCCTAACCATAACCCTAACACTATCCTAGGGCTGATGCTAACCCTAACCCTAACACTATCCTAGGGCTGATGCTAACCCTAACCCTAACCCTAACACTATCCTAGGGCTGATGCTAACCCTAACCCTAACACTATCCTAGGCCTGATGCTAACCCTAACCCTAACCCTAACACTATCCTAGGGCTGATGCTAACCCTAACCCTAACACTATCCTAGGGCTGATGCTAACCCTAACCCTAACCCTAACAGTATCCTAGGGCTGATGCTAAACCTAACCCTAACACTATCCTAGGCCTGATGATAACCCTAACCCTAACCCTAACACTATCCTAGGGCTGATGCTAACCCTAACCCTAACACTATCCTAGGGCTGATGCTAACCCTAACCCTAACCCTAACACTATCCTAGGGCTGAAGCTAACCCTAACCCTAACACTATCCTAGGCCTGATGATAACCCTAACCCTAACACTACCACTATCCTAGGGCTGATGCTAACCCAAACCCTAACACTATCCTACGGCTGATGCTAACCCTAACCCTAACCCTAACACTATCCTAGGGCTGATGCTAACCCTAACGCTAACCCTGAAACTATCCTTGAACTGATGCTAACCCTATCCCTAACCCTAACACTATCCTAGGCCTGATGATAACCCTAACCCTAACCCTAACACTATCCTAGGGTTTATGTTAATCCTAACCCTAACACTATCCTAGGGCTGATGCTAACCCTAACCCTAACCCTAACACTATCCTAGGGTTGATGCTAACGCTAACACCAACTCTAACACTATCTTATGGCTGAGGCAAACCCTAACCCTAACACTATCCTATGGCTGATGCTAACCCTAACCCTAACCCTAACACTATCCTAGGGCTGATGCTATCCCTAACCCTAACACTATCCTAGGCCTGATGCTAACCCTAACCCTAACCCTAACACTATCCTAGGGCTGATGCTAACCCTAACCGTAACACTATCCTAGGGCTGATGCTAACCCTAACCCTAACCCTAACACTATGCTAGGGTTGATGCTAACCCTAACCTTAACACTACCCTAGGCCTGATGATAACCCTAACCCTAACCCTAACACTATCCTAGGGCTGATGCTAACCCTAACCCTAACACTATCCTAGGGCTGATGCTAACCCTAATCCTAACCCTAACAGTATCCTAGGGCTGATGCTAACTCTAACGCTAACGCTAACACTATCCTTGAACTGATGCTTACCCTAACCCTAACCCTAACACTATCCTAGGTCTGATGATAACCCTAACCCTAACCCTAACACTATCATAGGGTTTATGTTAACCCTAACCCTAACACTATCCTAGGGCTGATGCTAACCCTAACCCTAACCCTAACACTATCCTAGGGCGGATGCTAACCCTAACCCTAACCCTAACACTATCCTAGGGCTGATGCTAACACTAACACTATCCTAAGGCTGATGCTAACCCTAACCCTAACCCTAACACTCTCCAAGGGCTGATGCTAACCCTAACCCTAACCCTAACACTATCCTAGGGCTGATGCTAACCCTAAACCTAACTCTAACACTATCTTAGGGCTGAGGCTAACCCTAACCCTAACACTATCCTACGGCTGATGCTAACCCTAACCCTAACCCTAACACTATCCTAGGGCTGATGCTAAACCTAACCCTAACAGTATCCTAGGCCTTATGCTAACCCTAACCCTAACCCTAACACTATCCTAGGGCTGATGCTAACCCTAACCCTAATACTATCCTAGGGCTGATGCTAACCCTAACACTAACCCTAACACTATCCTAGGGCTGATGCTAACCCTAACCCTAACACTATCCTAGGCCTGATTATAACCCTAACCCTAACACTATCCTAGGGCTGATGCTAACCCTAACCTTAACACTATCCTACGGCTGATGCTAACCCTAACCCTAACCCTAACACTATCCTAGGGCTGATGCTAACCCTAACCCTAACACTAACACTATCCTAGGGCTGATGCTAACCCGAACCCTAACCCTAACACTATCCTAGAGCTGATGCTAACCCTAACCGTAACCCTAACCCTAACCCTAATACTATCCTAGGGCTGATGCTAACCCTAACCCTAACCCTAACACTATCCTAGGGCTGATGCTAACCCTAACACTAACACTATCCTAGGGCTGATGCTAACCCTAACCCTACCCCTAACACTATCCTAGGGCTGATGCTAACCATAACCCTACCCCTAACACTATCCTAGGGCTGATGCTAACCCTAACCCTAACCCTAACACTATCCTAAGGCTGATGGTAACCCTAACACTAACACTATCCTAAGCCTGGTGCTAACCCTAACTCTAACCCTAACACTCTCCTAGGGCTGATGCTAACCCTAACCGTAATAATATCCTAGGGCTGATGCTAACACTAACCCTAACCCTAACACTATCCTAGGGCTGATGCTAACCCTAACCCTAACCCTGACACTATCCTAGGGCTGATACTAACCCTAACCCTAACGCTATCCTAGGCCTGATGATAACCCTGACCCTAACCCTAACACTATCCTAGGGCTGATGATAACCCTAACCCTAACACTATCCTAGGCCTGATGCTAACCATAACCATAACCCTAACACTATCCTAGGGCTGATGCTAACCCTAACCCTAACACTATCCTAGGGCTGATGCTAACCCTAACCCTAACCCTAACACTATCCTAGGGCTGATGCTAACCCTAACCCTAACACTATCATAGGCCTGATGATAACCCTAACCATAACCCTAACACTATCCTAGGGCTGATGCTAACCCTAACCCTAACCCTAACACTATCCTACGGCTGATGCTAACCATAACCCTAACCCTAACCCTAACACTATCCTAAGGCTGATGCTAACCCTAACCCTAATAATATCCTAGGGCTGATGCTAACCCTAACCCTAACCCTAACACTATCCTAGGGCTGATGCTAACCCTAACCCTAACCCTAACACTATCCTAGGCCTGATGCTAACGCTATCCCTAACCATAACACTCTCCTAGGGCTGAGGCAAACCCTAACCCTAACACTATCCTAGGGCTGACGCTAACCCTAACCCTAACCCTAACACTATCCTAGGGTTGACTCTAACCCTAACCCTAACGCTATCCTAGGGCTGATGCTAACCCTAACCCTAACACTATCCTAGGGCTGATGCTAACCCTAACCCTAACCCTAACACTATCCTAGGGCTGATGCTAACCCTAACCCTAACACTATCCTAGGGCTGATGCTAACCCTAACCCTAACACTAACACAATCCTAGGGCTGATGCTAACCCTAACCCTAACCCTAACACTATACTAGAGCTGATGATAACCCTAACCCTAACCCTAACCCTAACCCTAATACTATCCTAGGGCTGATGCTAACCCTAACCCTAACCCTAACACTATCCTAGGGCTGATGCTAACCCTAACCCTAACACTATCCTAGGGCTGATGCTAACCCTAACCCTAACCATAACACTATCCTAGGGCTGATGCTAACCCTAACCCTAACACTATCATAAGCCTGATGATAACCCTAACCCTAACCCTAACACTATCCTAGGGCTGATGCTAACCATAACCCTAACACTATCCTAGGGCTGATGCTAACCCTAACCCTAACCCTAACACTATCCTAGGGCTGATGCTAACCCTAACCCTAACACTATCCTAGGCCTGATGATAACCCTAACCCTAACCCTAACACTATCCTAGGGCTAATGCTAACCCTAACCCTAACACTATCCTAGGGCTGATGCTAACCCTAACCCTAACCCTAACACTATCCTAGGGCTGATGCTAACCCTAATCTTAACACTATCCTAGGGCTGATGCTAACCCTAACCCTAACCCTAACACTATCCTAGGGCTGATGCTAACCCTAACCCTAACACTATCCTAGGGCTGATGCTAACCCTAACCCTAACCCTAACACTATCCTAGAGCTGATGCTAACCCTAACCCTAACCCTAACACTATCCTAGGCCTGATGCTAACCCTATCCCTAACCATAACACTATCCTAGGGCTGAGGCTAAGCCTAAACCTAACACTATCCTAGCGCTGACGCTAACCCTAACCCTAACCCTAACACTATCCTAGGGTTGATGCTAACCCTAACCCTAACACTATCTTAGGGCTGATGCTAACCCTAACCCTAACCCTAACACTATCCTAGGGCTGATGCTAACCCTAACCCTAACACTATCCTAGGGCTGATGCTAACCCTAACCCTAACCCTAACACTATCCTAGGGCTGATGCTAACCCTAACCCTAACACTATCCTAGGGCTGATGCTAACCCTAACCCTAATCCTAACACTATCCTAGGGCTGATGCTAACCCTAACCCTAACACTATCCTAGGGCTGATGCTAACCCTAACCCTAACCCTAACATTATCCCAGGGCTGATGCTAACCCTAACCCTAACGCTATCCTAGGGCTGATGCTAACCCTAACCCTAACACTATCCTAGGCCTGATGCAAACCCTAACCCTAACCCTAACACTATCCTAGGGCTGATGCTAACCCTAACCCTAACACTATCCTAGGGCTGATGCTAACCCGAACCCTAACCCTAACACTATCCTAGGGCTGATGCTAACCCTAACCCTAACACTATCCTAGGCCTGATGATAACCCTAACCCTAACACTAACACTATCCTAGGGCTGATGCTAACCCTAACCCTAACACTATCCTAGGGCTGATGCTAACCCTAACCCTAACCCTAACACTATCCTAGGGCTGATGCTAAGCCTAACTCTAACACTATCCTAGGCCTGATGCTAACCTATCCCTAACCCTAACACTATCCTAGGCCTGATGATAACCCTAACCCTAACCCTAACACTATCCTAGGGTTTATGTTAATCCTAACCCTAACACTATCCTAGGGCTGATGCTAACCCTAACCCTAACCCTAACGCTATCCTAGGGCTGATGCTACCCCTAACACTAACTCTAACACTATCTTATGGCTGAGGCTAACCCTAACCATAACACTATCATAGGCCTGATGATAAACCTAACCCTAACCCTAACACTATCCTAGGGCTGATGCTAACCCTAACCCTAACACTATCCTAGGCCTGATGCAAACCCTAACCCTAACCCTAACACTATCGTAGGGCTGATGCTAACCCTAACCCTAACACTATCCTAGGGCTGATGCTAACCCGAACCCTAACCCTAACACTATCCTAGGCCTGATGATAACCCTAACCCTAACCCTAACACTATCCTAGGGTTTATGTTAATCCTAACCCTAACACTATCCTAGGCCTGATGATAACCCTAACCCTAACCCTAACACTATCCTAGGGCTGATGCTAACCCTAACCCTAACACTATCCTAGGGCTGATGCTAACCCTAATCCTAACCCTAACACTATCCTAGGGCTGATGCTAACCCTAACCCTAACACCATCCTAGGGCTGATGCTAACCCTAACCCTAACACTATCCTAGGGCTGATGCTAACCCTAACCCTAACACTAACACTATCCTAGGGCTATTGCTAACCCTAACCCTAACACTACCCTAGGCCTGATGATAACCTTAACCCTAACCCTAACACTATCCTAGGGCTGATGCTAAACCTAACCCTAACACTATCCTAGGGCTGATGCTAATCCTAATCCTAACCCTAACACTATCCTAGGGCTGATGCTAACCCTAACCCTAACACTATCCTAGGGCTGATGCTAACCCTAACCCTAACCCTAACACTATCCTAGGGCTGATGCTAACCCTAACCCTAACACTATCCTAGGGCTGATGCTAACCCTAACCCTAACCCTAATATTATCTCAGGGCTGATGCTAACCCTAACACTAACACTATCCTAGGGCTGATGCTAACCCTAACCCTAACCCAAACACTATCCTAGGGCTGATGCTAACCCTAACCCTAACTCTAACACTATCTTAGGGCTGAGGCTAACCCTAACCCTAACACTATCCTACGGCTGATGCTAACCCTAACCCTAACCCTAACACTATCCTAGGGCTGATGCTATCCCTAACCCTAACACTACCCTAGGCCTGATGCTAACCCTAACCCTAACCCTAACACTATCCTAGGGCTGATGCTAACCCTAACCCTAACACTATCCTAGGGCTGATGCTAACCCTAACCCTAACCCTAACACTATCCTAGGGTTTATGTTAACCCTAACCCTAACACTATCCTACGGCTGATGATAACCCTAACCCTAACCCTAACACTATCCTAGGCCTTATGCTAACCCTAACCGTAACCCTAACACTATCCTAGGGCTGATGCTAACCCTAACCCTAACACTATCCTAGGGCTGATGCTAACCCTAACCCTAACCCTAACACTATCCTAGGGCTGATGCTAACCCTAACCCTAACACTGTCCTAGGGCTGATGCTAACCCTAACCCTAATCCTAACATTATCCCAGGGCTGATGCTAACCCTAACCCTAACACTATCCTAGGGCTGATGCTAACCCTAACACTAACACTATCCTAGGGCTGATGCTAACCCTAACCCTAACCCTAACACTATCCTAGAGCTGATGCTAACCCTAACCCTAACCCTAACCCTAACCCTAATACTATCCTAGGGCTGATGCTAACCCTAACCCTAACCCTAACACTATCCTAGGGCTGATGCTAACCCTAACACTAACACTATCCTAGGGCTGATGCTAACCCTAACCCTACCCCTAACACTATCCTTGGGCTGATGCTAACCCTAACCCTAACTCTAACACTATCCTAGGGCTGAGGCTAACCCTAACCCTAACACTATCCTACGGCTGATGCTAACCCTTACCCTAACCCTAACACTATCCTAAGGTTGATGGTAACGCTAACACTAACACTATCCTAAGCCTGGTGCTAACCCTAACTCTAACCCTAACACTATCCTAGGGCTGATGCTAACCCTAACCCTAACCCTAACACTATCCTAGGCCTGATGACAACCCTAACCCTAACCCTAACACTATCCTAGGGCTGATGATAACCCTAACTCTAACAGTATCCTAGGCCTGATGCTAACCCTAACCATAACCCTAACACTATCCTAGGGCTGATGCTAACCCTAACCCTAACACTATGATAGGCCTGATGATAACCCTAACCCTAACCCTAACACTATCCTAGGGCTGATGATAACCCTAACTCTAACAGTATCCTAGGCCTGATGCTAACCCTAACCATAACCCTAACACTATCCTAGGGCTGATGCTAACCCTAACCCTAACACTATCCTAGGGCTCATGCTAACCCTAACCCTAACCCTAACACTATCCTAGGGCTGATGCTAACCCTAACCCTAACACTATCCTAGGCCTGATGCTAACCCTAACCCTAACCCTAACACTATCCTAGGGCTGATGCTAACCCTAACCCTAACACTATCCTAGGGCTGATGCTAACCCTAACCCTAAACCTAACACTATCCTAGGGCTGATGCTAAACCTAACCCTAACACTATCCTAGGCCTGATGATAACCCTAACCCTAACCCTAACACTATCCTAGGGCTGATGCTAACCCTAACCCTAACACTATCCTAGGGCTGATGCAAACCCTAACCCTAACCCTAACACTATCCTAGGGCTGAAGCTAACCCTAACCCTAACACTATCCTAGGCCTGATGATAACCCTAACCCTAACACTAACACTATCCTAGGGCTGATGCTAACCCAAACCCTAACCCTAACACTATCCTAGGGCTGATGCTAACCCTAACGCTAACCCTGAAACTATCCTTGAACTGATGCTAACCCTATCCCTAACCCTAACACTATCCTAGGCCTGATGATAACCCTAACCCTAACCCTAACACTATCCTAGGGTTTATGTTAATCCTAACCCTAACACTATCCTAGGGCTGATGCTAACCCTAACCCTAACCCTAACGCTATCCTAGGGCTGATGCTAACCCTAACCCTAACTCTAACACTATCTTATGGCTGAGGCAAACCCTAACCCTAACACTATCCTATGGCTGATGCTAACCCTAACCCTAACCCTAACACTATCCTAGGGCTGATGCTATCCCTAACCCTAACACTATCCTAGGCCTGATGCTAACCCTAACCCTAACCCTAACACTATCCTAGGGCTGATGCTAACCCTAACCGTAACACTATCCTAGGGCTGATGCTAACCCTAACCCTAACCCTAACACTATCCTAGGACTGATGCTAACCCTAACCCTAACACTACCCTAGGCCTGATGATAACCCTAACCCTAACCCTAACACTATCCTAGGGCTGATGCTAACCCTAACCCTAACACTATCCTAGGGCTGATGCTAACCCTAATCCTAACCCTAACAGTATCCTAGGGCTGATGCTAACTCTAACGCTAACGCTAACACTATCCTTGAACTGATGCTAACCCTAACCCTAACCCTAACATTATCCTAGGCCTGATGATAACCCTAACCCTAACCCTAACACTATTCTAGGGCGGAGGCTAACCCTAACCCTAACCCTAACACTATCCTAGGGCTGATGCTAACCCTAACACTAACACTATCCTAGGGCTGATGCTAACCCTAACCCTAACCCTAACACTCTCCAAGGGCTGATGCTAACACTAACCCTAACCCTAACACTATCCTAGGGCTGATGCTAACCCTAAACCTAACTCTAACACTATCTTAGGGCTGAGGATAACCCTAACCCTAACACTATCCTACGGCTGATGCTAACCCTAACCCGAACCCTAACACTATCCTAGGGCTGATGCTAACCCTAACACTAACAGTTTCCTAGGCCTTATGCTAACCCTAACCCTAACCCTAACACTATCCTAGGGCTGATGCTAACCCTAACCATAATACTATCCTAGGGCTGATGCTAACCCTAACCCTAACCCTAACACTATCCTAGGGCTGATGCTAACCCTAACCCTAACACTATCCTAGGCCTGATGATAACCCTAACCCTAACACTATCCTAAGGCTGATGCTAACCCTAACCCTAACACTATCCTACGGCTGATGCTAACCGTAACCCTAACCCTAACACTATCCTAGGGCTGATGCTAACCCTAACCCTAACACTAACACTATCCTAGGGCTGATGCTAACCCTAACCCTAACCCTAACACTATCCTAGAGCTGATGCTAACCCTAACCGTAACCCTAACCCTAACCCTAATACTATCCTAGGGCTGATGCTAACCCTAACCCTAACCCTAACACTATCCTAAGGCTGATGGTAACCCTAACACTAACACTATCCTAAGCCTGGTGCTAACCCTAACTCTAACCCTAACACTATCCTAGGGCTGATGCTAACCCTAAACGTAATAATATCCTAGGGCTGATGCTAACACTAACCCTAACCCTAACACTATCCTAGGGCTGATGCTAACCCTAACCCTAACCCTAACATTATCCTAGGGCTGATACTAACCCTAACCCTAACACTATCCTAGGCCTGATGATAACCCTGACCCTAACCCTAACACTATCCTAGGGCTCATGATAACCCTAACCCTAACACTATCCTAGGCCTGATGCTAACCATAACCATAACCCTAACACTATCCTAGGGCTGATGCTAACCCTAACCCTAACACTATCCTAGGGCTGATGTTAAGCCTAACCCTAACCCTGACACTATCCTAGGGCTGATGCTAACCCTAACCCTAACATTATCATTGGCCTGATGATAACCCTAACCATAACCCTAACACTATCCTAGGGCTGATGCTAACCCTAACCCTAACCCTAACACTATCCTACGGCTGATGCTAACCCTAACCCTAACCCTAACACTATCCTAAGGCTGATGCTAACCCTAACACTAACACTATCCTAGGCCTGGTGCTAACCCTAACCCTAACCCTAACACTATCCTAGGGCTGATGCTAACCCTAACCCTAACCCTAACACTATCCTAGGCCTGATGCTAACCCTATGCCTAACCATAACACTCTCCTAGGGCTGAGGCAAACCCTAACCCTAACACTATCCTAGGGCTGACGCTAACCCTAACCCTAACCCTAACACTATCCTAGGGTTGATGCTAACCCTAACCCTAACACTATACTAGGGCTGATGCTAACCCTAACCCTAACACTATCCTAGGGCTGATGCTAACCCTAACCCTAACCCTAACACTATCCTAGGGCTGATGCTAACCCTAACCCTAACACTATCCTAGGGCTGATGCTAACCCTAACCCTAACAGTAACACTATCCTAGGGCTGATGCTAATCCTAACCCTAACCCTAACACTATCCTAGAGCTGATGATAACCCTAACCCTAACCCTAACCCTAACCCTAATACTATCCTAGGGCTGATGCTAACCCTAACCCTAACCCTAACACTATCCTAGGGCTGATGCTAACCCTAACCCTAACCCTAACACTATCCTAGGGCTGATGCTAACCCTAACCCTAACACTACCCTACGCCTGATGCTAACCCTAACCATAACCCTAACACTATCCTAGGGTTGATGCGAACCCTAACCCTAACACTATCCTAGGGCTGATGCTAACCCTAATCCTAACCCTAACACTATCCTAGGGCTGATGCTACCCCTAACGCTAACCCTAACACTATCCTTGAACTGATGCTAACCCTAACCCTAACCCTAACACTATCCTAGGCCTGATGATAACCCTAACCCTAAACCTAACACTATCCTAGGGTTTATGTTAACCCTAACCCTAACACTATCCTACGGCTGATGCTAACCCTAACCCTAACCCTAACACTATCCTAGGGCTGATGCTAACCCTAACCCTAACACTATCATAAGCCTGATGATAACCCTAACCCTAACCCTAACACTATCCTAGGGCTGATGCTAACCATAACCCTAACACTATCCTAGGGCTGATGCTAACCCTAACCCTAACCCTAACACTATCCTAGGGCTGATGCTAACCCTAACCCTATCACTATCCTAGGCCTGATGATAACCCTAACCCTAACCCTAACACTATCCTAGGGCTGATGCTAACCCTAACGCTAACCCTAAAACTATCCTTGAACTGATGCTAACCCTATCGCTAACCCTAAGACTATCCTAGGCCTGATGATAACCCTAACCCTAACCCTAACACTATCCTAGTGTTGATGCTAACCCTAACCCTAACACATCCTAGGGCTGATGCTAACCCTAACCCTAACCCTAACACTATCCTAGGGCTGATGCTAACCCTAATCTTAACACTATCCGAGGGCTGATGCTAACCCTAACCCTAACCCTAACACTATCCTAGGGCTGATGCTAACCCTAACCCTAACACTATCCTAGGGCTGATGCTAACCCTAACCATAACCCTAACACTATCCTAGAGCTGATGCTAACCCTAACCCTAACCCTAACACTATCCTAGGCCTGATGCTAACACTATCCCTAACCATAACACTCTCCTAGGGCTGAGGCTAACCCTAACCCTAACACTATCCTAGCGCTGACGCTAACCCTAACCCTAACCCTAACACTATCCTAGGGTTGATGCTAACCCTAACCCTAACACTATCCTAGGGCTGATGCTAACTCTAACCCTAACCCTAACACTATCCTAGGGCTGATGCTAACCCTAACCCTAACACTATCCTAGGGCTGATGCTAACCCTAACCCTAACCCTAACACTATCCTAGGGCTGATGCTAACCCTAACCCTAACACTATCCTAGGGCTGATGCTAACCCTAACCCTAATCCTAACACTATCCTAGGGCTGATGCTAACCCTAACCCTAACACTATCCTTGGGCTGATGCTAACCCTAACCCTAAGCCTAACATTATCCCAGGGCTGATGCTAACCCTAACCCTAACACTATCCTAGGGCTGATGCTAACCCTAACCCTAACACTATCCTAGGGCTGATGCTAACCCTAACCCTAACCCTAACACTATCCTAGGGCTGATGCTAACCCTAACCATAACACTATCATAGGCCTGATGATAACCCTAACCCTAACACTATCCTAGGGCTGATGCTAACCCTAACCCTAACACTATCCTAGGCCTGATGCTAACCCTAACCCTAACCCTAAGACTATCCTAGGGCTGATGCTAACCCTAACCCTAACACTATCCTAGGGCTGATGCTAACCCGAACCCTAACCCTAACACTATCCTAGGGCTGATGCTAACCCTAACCCTAACACTATCCTAGGGCTGATGCTAACCCTAACCCTAACCCTAACACTATCCTAGGGCTGATGCTAACCCTAACTCTAACACTATCCTAGGCCTGATGCTAACCCTATCCCTAACCCTAACACTATCCTAGGCCTGATGATAACCCTAACCCTAACCCTAACACTATCCTAGGGTTTATGTTAATCCTAACCCTAACACTATCCTAGGGCTGATGCTAACCCTAACCCTAACCCTAACACTATCCTAGGGCTGATGCTAACCCTAACCCTAACACTACCCTAGGCCTGATGCTAACCCTAACCATAACCCTAACACTATCCTAGGGTTGATGCGAACCCTAACCCTAACACTATCCTAGGGCTGATGCTAACCCTAATCCTAACCCTAACACTATCCTAGGGCTGATGCTACCCCTAACGCTAACCCTAACACTATCCTTGAACTGATGCTAACCCTAACCCTAACCCTAACACTATCCTAGGCCTGATGATAACCCTAACCCTAAACCTAACAATATCCTAGGGTTTATGTTAACCCTAACCCTAACACTATCCTACGGCTGATGATAACCCTAACCCTAACCCTAACACTATCCTAGGGCTGATGCTAACCCTAACCCTAACACTATCATAAGCCTGATGATAACCCTAACCCTAACCCTAACACTATCCTAGGGCTGATGCTAACCATAACCCTAACACTATCCTAGGGCTGATGCTAACCCTAACCCTAACCCTAACACTATCCTAGGGCTGATGCTAACCCTAACCCTAACACTATCCTAGGCCTGATGATAACCCTAACCCTAACCCTAACACTATCCTAGGGCTGATGCTAACCCTAACGCTAACCCTAAAACTATCCTTGAACTGATGCTAACCCTATCCCTAACCCTAACACTATCCTAGGCCTGATGATAACCCTAACCCTAACCCTAACACTATCCTAGTGTTGATGCTAACCCTAACCCTAACACTATCCTAGGGCTGATGCTAACCCTAACCCTAACCCTAACACTATCCTAGGGCTGATGCTAACCCTAATGTTAACACTATCCTAGGGCTGATGCTAACCCTAACCCTAACCCTAACACTATCCTAGGGCTGATGCTAACCCTAACCCTAACACTATCCTAGGGCTGATGCTAACCCTAACCCTAACCCTAACACTATCCTAGAGCTGATGCTAACCCTAACCCTAACCCTAACACTATCCTAGGCCTGATGCTAACCCTATCCCTAACCATAACACTCTCCTAGGGCTGAGGCTAACCCTAACCCTAACACTATCCTAGCGCTGACGATAACCCTAACCCTAACCCTAACACTATCCTAGGGTTGATGCTAACCCTAACCCTAACACTATCCTAGGGCTGATGCTAACCCTAACCCTAACCCTAACACTATCCTAGGGCTGATGCTAACCCTAACGCTAACCCTGAAACTATCCTTGAACTGATGCTAACCCTATCCCTAACCCTAACACTATCCTAGGCCTGATGATAACCCTAACCCTAACCCTAACACTATCCTAGGGTTTATGTTAATCCTAACCCTAACACTATCCTAGGGCTGATGCTAACCCTAACCCTAACCCTAACACTATCCTAGGGCTGATGCTAACCCTAACCCTATCTCTAACACTATCTTATGGCTGAGGCAAACCCTAACCCTAACACTATCCTAGGGCTGATGCTATCCCTAACCCTAACACTATCCTAGGCCTGATGCTAACCCTAACCCTAACCCTAACACTATCCTAGGGCTGATGCTAACCCTAACCGTAACACTATCCTAGGGCTGATGCTAACCCTAACCCTAACCCTAACACTATCCTAGGGCTGATGCTAACCCTAACCCTAACACTACCCTAGGCCTGATGTTAACCCTAACCCTAACCCTAACACTATCCTAGGGCTGATGTTAACCCTAACCCTAACACTATCCTAGGGCTGATGCTAACCCTAATCCTAACCCTAACAGTATCCTAGGGCAGATGCTAACTCTAACGCTAACGCTAACACTATCCTTGAACTGATGCTTACCCTAACCCTAACCCTAACACTATCCTAGGCCTGATGATAACCCTAACCCTAACCCTAACACTATCCTAGTGTTTATGTTAACCCTAACCCTAACACTATCCTAGGGCTGATGCTAACCCTAACCCTAACCCTAACACTATCCTAGGGCGGATGCTAACCCTAACCCTAACCCTAACACTATCCTAGGGCTGATGCTAACACTAACACTATCCTAAGGCTGATGCTAACCCTAACCCTAACCCTAACACTCTCCAAGGGATGATGCTAACCCTAACCCTAACCCTAACACTATCCTAGGGCTGATGCTAACCCTAAACCTAACTCTAACACTATCTTAGGGCTGAGGCTAACCCTAACCCTAACACTATCCTACGGCTGATGCTAACCCTAACCCTAACCCTAACACTATCCTAGGGCTGATGCTAACCCTAACCCTAACAGTATCCTAGGCCTTATGCTAACCCTAACCCTAACCCTAACACTATCCTAGGGCTGATGCTAACCCTAACCCTAATACTATCCTAGGGCTGATGCTAACCCTAACACTAACCCTAACACTATCCTAGGGCTGATGCTAACCCTAACCCTAACACTATCCTAGGCCTGATTATAACCCTAACCCTAACACTATCCTAGGGCTGATGCTAACCCTAACCCTAACACTATCCTACGGCTGATGCTAACCCTAACCCTAACCCTAACACTATCCTAGGGCTGATGCTAACCCTAACCCTAACACTAACACTATCCTAGGGCTGATGCTAACCCTAACCCTAACCCTAACACTATCCTAGAGCTGATGCTAACCCTAACCGTAACCCTAACCCTAACCCTAATACTATCCTAGGGCTGATGCTAACCCTAACCCTAACCCTAACACTATCCTAGGGCTGATGCTAACCCTAACACTAACACTATCCTAGGGCTGATGCTAACCCTAACCCTACCCCTAACACTATCCTAGGGCTGATGCTAACCATAACCCTACCCCTAACACTATCCTAGGGCTGATGCTAACCCTAACCCTAACCCTAACACTATCCTAAGGCTGACGGTAACCCTAACACTAACACTATCCTAAGCCTGGTGCTAACCCTAACTCTAACCCTAACACTCTCCTAGGGCTGATGCTAACCCTAACCGTAATAATATCCTAGGGCTGATGCTAACACTAACCCTAACCCTAACACTATCCTAGGGCTGATGCTAACCCTAACCCTAACCCTGACACTATCCTAGGGCTGATACTAACCCTAACCCTAACGCTATCCTAGGCCTGATGATAACCCTGACCCTAACCCTAACACTATCGTAGGGCTGATGATAACCCTAACCCTAACACTATCCTAGGCCTGATGCTAACCATAACCATAACCCTAACACTATCCTAGGGCTGATGCTAACCCTAACCCTAACACTATCCTAGGGCTGATGCTAACCCTAACCCTAACCCTAACACTATCCTAGGGCTGATGCTAACCCTAACCCTAACACTATCATAGGCCTGATGATAACCCTAACCATAACCCTAACACTATCCTATGGCTGATGCTAACCCTAACCCTAACCCTAACACTATCCTACGGCTGATGCTAACCCTAACCCTAACCCTAACACTATCCTAAGGCTGATGCTAACCCTAACACTAACACTATCCTAGGCCTGGTGCTAACCCTAACCCTAACCCTAACACTATCCTAGGGCTGATGCTAACCCTAACCCTAATAATATCCTAGGGCTGATGCTAACCCTAACCCTAACCCTAACACTATCCTAGGCCTGATGCTAACCCTATCCCTAACCATAACACTCTCCTAGGGCTGAGGCAAACCCTAACCCTAACACTATCCTAGGGCTGACGCTAACCCTAACCCTAACCCTAACACTATCCTAGGGTTGACTCTAACCCTAACCCTAACACTATCCTAGGGCTGATGCTAACCCTAACCCTAACACTATCCTAGGGCTGATGCTAACCCTAACCCTAACCCTAACACTATCCTAGGGCTGATGCTAACCCTAACCCTAACACTATCCTAGGGCTGATGCTAACCCTAACCCTAACACTAACACTATCCTAGGGCTGATGCTAACCCTAACCCTAACCCTAACACTATACTAGAGCTGATGATAACCCTAACCCTAACCCTAACACTAACCCTAATACTATCCTAGGGCTGATGCTAACCCTAACCCTAACCCTAACACTATCCTAGGGCTGATGCTAACCCTAACCCTAACACTATCCTAGGGCTGATGCTAACCCTAACCCTAACCATAACACTATCCTAGGGCTGATGCTAACCCTAACCCTAACACTATCATAAGCCTGATGATAACCCTAACCCTAACCCTAACACTATCCTAGGGCTGATGCTAACCATAACCCTAACACTATCCTAGGGCTGATGCTAACCCTAACCCTAACCCTAACACTATCCTAGGGCTGATGCTAACCCTAACCCTAACACTATCCTAGGCCTGATGATAACCCTAACCCTAACCCTAACACTATCCTAGGGCTAATGCTAACCCTAACCCTAACACTATCCTAGGGCTGATGCTAACCCTAACCCTAACCCTAACACTATCCTAGGGCTGATGCTAACCCTAATCTTAACACTATCCTAGGGCTGATGCTAACCCTAATCCTAACCCTAACACTATCCTAGGGCTGATGCTAACCCTAACCCTAACACTATCCTAGGGCTGATGCTAACCCTAACCCTAACCCTAACACTATCCTAGAGCTGATGCTAACCCTAACCCTAACCCTAACACTATCCTAGGCCTGATGCTAACCCTATCCCTAACCATAACACTATCCTAGGGCTGAGGCTAAGCCTAAACCTAACACTATCCTAGCGCTGACGCTAACCCTAACCCTAACCCTAACACTATCCTAGGGTTGATGCTAACCCTAACCCTAACACTATCCTAGGGCTGATGCTAACCCTAACCCTAACCCTAACACTATCCTAGGGCTGATGCTAACCCTAACCCTAACACTATCCTAGGGCTGATGCTAACCCTAACCCTAACCCTAACACTATCCTAGGGCTGATGCTAACCCTAACCCTAACACTATCCTAGGGCTGATGCTAACCCTAACCCTAATCCTAACACTATCCTAGGGCTGATGCTAACCCTAACCCTAACACTATCCTAGGGCTGATGCTAACCCTAACCCTAACCCTAACATTATCCCAGGGCTGATGCTAACCCTAACCCTAACGCTATCCTAGGGCTGATGCTAACCCTAACCCTAACACTATCCTAGGCCTGATGCAAACCCTAACCCTAACCCTAACACTATCCTAGGGCTGATGCTAACCCTAACCTTAACACTATCCTAGGGCTGATGCTAACCCGAACCTTAACCCTAACACTATCCTAGGGCTGATGCTAACCCTAACCCTAACACTATCCTAGGCCTGATGATAACCCTAACCCTAACACTAACACTATCCTAGGGCTGATGCTAACCCTAACCCTAACACTATCCTAGGGCTGATGCTAACCCTAACCCTAACCCTAACACTATCCTAGGGCTGATGCTAACCCTAACTCTAACACTATCCTAGGCCTGATGCTAACCCTATCCCTAACCCTAACACTATCCTAGGCCTGATGATAACCCTAACCCTAACCCTAACACTATCCTAGGGTTTATGTTAATCCTAACCCTAACACTATCCTAGGGCTGATGCTAACCCTAACCCTAACCCTAACGCTATCCTAGGGCTGATGCTACCCCTAACACTAACTCTAACACTATCTTATGGCTGAGGCTAACCCTAACCATAACACTATCATAGGCCTGATGATAACCCTAACCCTAACCCTAACACTATCCTAGGGCTGATGCTAACCCTAACCCTAACACTATCCTAGGCCTGATGCAAACCCTAACCCTAACCCTAACACTATCCTAGGGCTGATGCTAACCCTAACCCTAACACTATCCTAGGGCTGATGCTAACCCGAACCCTAACCCTAACACTATCCTAGGCCTGATGATAACCCTAACCCTAACCCTAACACTATCCTAGGGTTTATGTTAATCCTAACCCTAACACTATCCTAGGCCTGATGATAACCCTAACCCTAACCCTAACACTATCCTAGGGCTGATGCTAACCCTAACCCTAACACTATCCTAGGGCTGATGCTAACCCTAATCCTAACCCTAACACTATCCTAGGGCTGATGCTAACCCTAACCCTAACACCATCCTAGGGCTGATGCTAACCCTAACCCTAACACTATCCTAGGGCTGATGCTAACCCTAACCCTAACACTAACACTATCCTAGGGCTGTTGCTAACCCTAACCCTAACACTACCCTAGGCCTGATGATAACCTTAACCCTAACCCTAACACTATCCTAGGGTTAATGCTAAACCTAACCCTAACACTATCCTAGGGCTGATGCTAATCCTAATCCTAACCCTAACACTATCCTAGGGCTGATGCTAACCCTAACCCTAACACTATCCTAGGGCTGATGCTAACCCTAACCCTAACCCTAACACTATCCTAGGGCTGATGCTAACCCTAACCCTAACACTATCCTAGGGCTGATGCTAACCCTAACCCTAACCCTAATATTATCCCAGGGCTGATGCTAACCCTAACCCTAACACTATCCTAGGGCTGATGCTAACCCTAACCCTAACCCAAACACTATCCTAGGGCTGATGCAAACCCTAACCCTAACTCTAACACTATCTTAGGGCTGAGGCTAACCCTAACCCTAACACTATCCTACGGCTGATGCTAACCCTAACCCTAACCCTAACACTATCCTAGGGCTGATGCTATCCCTAACCCTAACACTACCCTAGGCCTGATGCTAACCCTAACCCTAACCCTAACACTATCCTAGGGCTGATGCTAACCCTAACCCTAACACTATCCTAGGGCTGATGCTAACCCTAACCCTAACCCTAACACTATCCTAGGGCGGATGCTAACCCTAACCCTAACACTACCCTAGGTCTGATGATAACCCTAACCCTAACCCTAACACTATCCTAGGCCTGATGCTAACCCTAACCCTAACACTATCCTAAGGCTGATGCTAACCCTAATCCTAACCCTAACACTATCCTAGGGCTGATGCTAATCCTAACGCTAACCCTAACACTATCCTTGAGCTGATGCTAACCCTAACCCTAACCCTAACAATATCCTAGGCCTGATGATAACCCTAACCCTAACCCTAACACTATCCTAGGGTTTATGTTAACCCTAACCCTAACACTATCCTACGGCTGATGATAACCCTAACCCTAACCCTAACACTATCCGAGGGCTGATGCAATCCCTAACCCTAACACTATCCTAGGCCTTATGCTAACC
The DNA here is from genome assembly GCF_020740605.2 of Lemur catta. Classification (NCBI taxonomy): domain Eukaryota; kingdom Metazoa; phylum Chordata; class Mammalia; order Primates; family Lemuridae; genus Lemur; species Lemur catta. The sequence goes on along the minus strand of NW_025423878.1, from coordinate 548,887 downwards.
CTAACCGTAACCCTAACACTATCCTAGGGCTGATGCTAACCCTAACCCTAACACTATCCTAGGGCTGATGCTAACCCTAACCCTAACCCTAACACTATCCTAGGGCTGATGCTAACCCTAACCCTAACACTGTCCTAGGGCTGATGCTAACCCTAACCCTAATCCTAACATTATCCCAGGGCTGATGCTAACCCTAACCCTAACACTATCCTAGGGCTGATGCTAACCCTAACCCTAACACTAACACTATCCTAGGGCTGATGCTAACCCTAACCCTAACCCTAACACTATCCTAGAGCTGATGCTAACCCTAACCCTAACCCTAACCCTAACCCTAATACTATCCTAGGGCTGATGCTAACCCTAACCCTAACCCTAACACTATCCTAGGGCTGATGCTAACCCTAACACTAACACTATCCTAGGGCTGATGCTAACCCTAACCCTACCCCTAACACTATCCTTGGGCTGATGCTAACCCTAACCTTAACTCTAACACTATCCTAGGGCTGAGGCTAACCCTAACCCTAACACTATCCTACGGCTGATGCTAACCCTAACCCTAACCCTAACACTATCCTAAGGTTGATGGTAACCCTAACACTAACACTATCCTAAGCCTGGTGCTAACCCTAACTCTAACCCTAACACTATCCTAGGGCTGATGCTAACCCTAACCCTAATAATATCCTAGGGCTGATGCTAACACTAAGCCTAACCCTAACACTATCCTAGGGCTGATGCTAACCCTAACCCTAACCCTAACACTATCCTAGGCCTGATGACAACCCTAACCCTAACCCTAACACTATCCTAGGGCTGATGATATCCCTAACTCTAACAGTATCCTAGGCCTGATGCTAACCCTAACCATAACCCTAACACTATCCTAGGGCTGATGCTAACCCTAACCCTAACACTATGATAGGCCTGATGATAACCCTAACCCTAACCCTAACACTATCCTAGGGCTGATGATAACCCTAACTCTAACAGTATCCTAGGCCTGATGCTAACCCTAACCATAACCCTAACACTATCCTAGGGCTGATGCTAACCCTAACCCTAACACTATCCTAGGGCTGATGCTAACCCTAACCCTAACCCTAACACTATCCTAGGGCTGATGCTAACCCTAACCCTAACACTATCCTAGGCCTGATGCTAACCCTAACCCTAACCCTAACACTATCCTAGGGCTGATGCTAACCCTAACCCTAACACTATCCTAGGGCTGATGCTAACCCTAACCCTAAACCTAACACTATCCTAGGGCTGATGCTAAACCTAACCCTAACACTATCCTAGGCCTGATGGTAACCCTAACCCTAACCCTAACACTATCCTAGGGCTGATGCTAACCCTAACCCTAACACTATCCTAGGGCAGATGCAAACCCTAACCCTAACCCTAACACTATCCTAGGGCTGAAGCTAACCCTAACCCTAACACTATCCTAGGCCTGATGGTAACCCTAACCCTAACACTAACACTATCCTAGGGCTGATGCTAACCCAAACCCTAACCCTAACACTATCCTAGGGCTGATGCTAACCCTAACGCTAACCCTGAAACTATCCTTGAACTGATGCTAACCCTATCCCTAACCCTAACACTATCCTAGGCCTGATGATAACCCTAACCCTAACCCTAACACTATCCTAGGGTTTATGTTAATCCTAACCCTAACACTATCCTAGGGCTGATGCTAACCCTAACCCTAACCCTAACACTATCCTAGGGCTGATGCTAACCCTAACCCTAACTCTAACACTATCTTATGGCTGAGGCAAACCCTAACCCTAACACTATCCTATGGCTGATGCTAACCCTAACCCTAACCCTAACACTATCCTAGGGCTGATGCTATCCCTAACCCTAACACTATCCTAGGCCTGATGCTAACCCTAACCCTAACCCTAACACTATCCTAGGGCTGATGCTAATCCTAACCCTAACACTATCCTAGGGCTGATGCTAACCCTAACCCTAACACCATCCTAGGGCTGATGCTAACCCTAACCCTAACACTATCCTAGGGCTGATGCTAACCCTAACCCTAACACTAACACTATCCTAGGGCTGTTGCTAACCCTAACCCTAACACTACCCTAGGCCTGATGATAACCTTAACCCTAACCCTAACACTATCCTAGGGTTAATGCTAAACCTAACCCTAACACTATCCTAGGGCTGATGCTAATCCTAATCCTAACCCTAACACTATCCTAGGGCTGATGCTAACCCTAACCCTAACACTATCCTAGGGCTGATGCTAACCCTAACCCTAACCCTAACACTATCCTAGGGCTGATGCTAACCCTAACCCTAACACTATCCTAGGGCTGATGCTAACCCTAACCCTAACCCTAATATTATCCCAGGGCTGATGCTAACCCTAACCCTAACACTATCCTAGGGCTGATGCTAACCCTAACCCTAACCCAAACACTATCCTAGGGCTGATGCTAACCCTAACCCTAACTCTAACACTATCTTAGGGCTGAGGCTAACCCTAACCCTAACACTATCCTACGGCTGATGCTAACCCTAACCCTAACCCTAACACTATCCTAGGGCTGATGCTATCCCTAACCCTAACACTACCCTAGGCCTGATGCTAACCCTAACCCTAACCCTAACACTATCCTAGGGCTGATGCTAACCCTAACCCTAACACTATCCTAGGGCTGATGCTAACCCTAACCCTAACCCTAACACTATCCTAGGGCGGATGCTAACCCTAACCCTAACACTACCCTAGGTCTGATGATAACCCTAACCCTAACCCTAACACTATCCTAGGCCTGATGCTAACCCTAACCCTAACACTATCCTAAGGCTGATGCTAACCCTAATCCTAACCCTAACACTATCCTAGGGCTGATGCTAATCCTAACGCTAACCCTAACACTATCCTTGAGCTGATGCTAACCCTAACCCTAACCCTAACAATATCCTAGGCCTGATGATAACCCTAACCCTAACCCTAACACTATCCTAGGGTTTATGTTAACCCTAACCCTAACACTATCCTACGGCTGATGATAACCCTAACCCTAACCCTAACACTATCCGAGGGCTGATGCAATCCCTAACCCTAACACTATCCTAGGCCTTATGCTAACCCTAACCGTAACCCTAACACTATCCTAGGGCTGATGCTAACCCTAACCCTAACACTATCCTAGGGCTGATGCTAACCCTAACCCTAACCCTAACACTATCCTAGGGCTGATGCTAACCCTAACCCTAACACTGTCCTAGGGCTGATGCTAACCCTAACCCTAATCCTAACATTATCCCAGGGCTGATGCTAACCCTAACCCTAACACTATCCTAGGGCTGATGCTAACCCTAACCCTAACACTAACACTATCCTAGGGCTGATGCTAACCCTAACCCTAACCCTAACACTATCCTAGAGCTGATGCTAACCCTAACCCTAACCCTAACCCTAACCCTAATACTATCCTAGGGCTGATGCTAACCCTAACCCTAACCCTAACACTATCCTAGGGCTGATGCTAACCCTAACACTAACACTATCCTAGGGCTGATGCTAACCCTAACCCTACCCCTAACACTATCCTTGGGCTGATGCTAACCCTAACCTTAACTCTAACACTATCCTAGGGCTGAGGCTAACCCTAACCCTAACACTATCCTACGGCTGATGCTAACCCTAACCCTAACCCTAACACTATCCTAAGGTTGATGGTAACCCTAACACTAACACTATCCTAAGCCTGGTGCTAACCCTAACTCTAACCCTAACACTATCCTAAGGCTGATGCTAACCCTAACCCTAATAATATCCTAGGGCTGATGCTAACACTAAGCCTAACCCTAACACTATCCTAGGGCTGATGCTAACCCTAACCCTAACCCTAACACTATCCTAGGCCTGATGACAACCCTAACCCTAACCCTAACACTATCCTAGGGCTGATGATATCCCTAACTCTAACAGTATCCTAGGCCTGATGCTAACCCTAACCATAACCCTAACACTATCCTAGGGCTGATGCTAACCCTAACCCTAACACTATCCTAGGGCTGTTGCTAACCCTAACCCTAACCCTAACACTATCCTAGGGCTGATGCTAACCCTAACCCTAACACTATCCTAGGCCTGATGCTAACCCTAACCCTAACCCTAACACTATCCTAGGGCTGATGCTAACCCTAACCCTAACACTATCCTAGGGCTGATGCTAACCCTAACCCTAAACCTAACACTATCCTAGGGCTGATGCTAAACCTAACCCTAACACTATCCTAGGCCTGATGGTAACCCTAACCCTAACCCTAACACTATCCTAGGGCTGATGCTAACCCTAACCCTAACACTATCCTAGGGCAGATGCAAACCCTAACCCTAACCCTAACACTATCCTAGGGCTGAAGCTAACCCTAACCCTAACACTATCCTAGGCCTGATGGTAACCCTAACCCTAACACTAACACTATCCTAGGGCTGATGCTAACCCAAACCCTAACCCTAACACTATCCTAGGGCTGATGCTAACCCTAACGCTAACCCTGAAACTATCCTTGAACTGATGCTAACCCTATCCCTAACCCTAACACTATCCTAGGCCTGATGATAACCCTAACCCTAACCCTAACACTATCCTAGGGTTTATGTTAATCCTAACCCTAACACTATCCTAGGGCTGATGCTAACCCTAACCCTAACCCTAACACTATCCTAGGGCTGATGCTAACCCTAACCCTAACTCTAACACTATCTTATGGCTGAGGCAAACCCTAACCCTAACACTATCCTATGGCTGATGCTAACCCTAACCCTAACCCTAACACTATCCTAGGGCTGATGCTATCCCTAACCCTAACACTATCCTAGGCCTGATGCTAACCCTAACCCTAACCCTAACACTATCCTAGGGCTGATGCTAACCCTAACCGTAACACTATCCTAGGGCTGATGCTAACCCTAACCCTAACCCTAACACTATCCTAGGACTGATGCTAACCCTAACCCTAACACTACCCTAGGCCTGATGATAACCCTAACCCTAACCCTAACACTATCCTAGGGCTGATGCTAACCCTAACCCTAACCCTATCCTAGGGCTCATCCTAACCCTAATCCTAACCCTAACAGTATCCTAGGGCTGATGCTAACTCTAACGCTAACGCTAACACTATCCTTGAACTGATGCTAACCCTAACCCTAACCCTAACACTATCCTAGGCCTGATGATAACCCTAACCCTAACCCTAACACTATCCTAGGGTTTATGTTAAACCTAACCCTAACACTATCCTAGGGCTGATGCTAACCCTAACCCTAACCCTAACACTATTCTAGGGCGGAGGCTAACCCTAACCCTAACCCTAACACTATCCTAGGGCTGATGCTAACCCTAACACTAACACTATCCTAGGGCTGATGCTAACCCTAACCCTAACCCTAACACTCTCCAAGGGCTGATGCTAACCCTAACCCTAACCCTAACACTATCCTAGGGCTGATGCTAACCCTAAACCTAACTCTAACACTATCTTAGGGCTGAGGCTAACCCTAACCCTAACACTATCCTACGGCTGATGCTAACCCTAACCCGAACCCTAACACTATCCTAGGGCTGATGCTAACCCTAACACTAACAGTATCCTAGGCCTTATGCTAACCCTAACCCTAACCCTAACACTATCCTAGGGCTGATGCTAACCCTAACCCTAATACTATCCTAGGGCTGATGCTAACCCTAACCCTAACCCTAACACTATCCTAGGGCTGATGCTAACCCTAACCCTAACACTATCCTAGGCCTGATGATAACCCTAACCCTAACACTATCCTAAGGCTGATGCTAACCCTAACCCTAACACTATCCTACGGCTGATGCTAACCGTAACCCTAACCCTAACACTATCCTAGGGCTGATGCTAACCCTAACCCTAACACTAACACTATCCTAGGGCTGATGCTAACCCTAACCCTAACCCTAACACTATCCTAGAGCTGATGCTAACCCTAACCGTAACCCTAACCCTAACCCTAATACTATCCTAGGGCTGATGATAACCCTAACCCTAACCCTAACACTATCCTAGGGCTGATGCTAACCCTAACACTAACACTATCCTAGGGCTGATGCTAACCCTAACCCTACCCCTAACACTATCCTAGGGCTGATGCTAACCATAACCCTACCCCTAACACTATCCTAGGGCTGATGCTAACCCTAACCCTAACCCTAACACTATCCTAAGGCTGATGGTAACCCTAACACTAACACTATCCTAAGCCTGGTGCTAACCCTAACTCTAACCCTAACACTATCCTAGGGCTGATGCTAACCCTAACCGTAATAATATCCTAGGGCTGATGCTAACACTAACCCTAACCCTAACACTATCCTAGGGCTGATGCTAACCCTAACCCTAACCCTAACATTATCCTAGGGCTGATACTAACCCTAACCCTAACACTATCCTAGGCCTGATGATAACCCTGACCCTAACCCTAACACTATCCTAGGGCTCATGATAACCCTAACCCTAACACTATCCTAGGCCTGATGCTAACCATAACCATAACCCTAACACTATCCTAGGGCTGATGCTAACCCTAACCCTAACACTATCCTAGGGCTGATGTTAAGCCTAACCCTAACCCTGACACTATCCTAGGGCTGATGCTAACCCTAACCCTAACATTATCATTGGCCTGATGATAACCCTAACCATAACCCTAACACTATCCTAGGGCTGATGCTAACCCTAACCCTAACCCTAACACTATCCTACGGCTGATGCTAACCCTAACCCTAACCCTAACACTATCCTAAGGCTGATGCTAACCCTAACACTAACACTATCCTAGGCCTGGTGCTAACCCTAACCCTAACCCTAACACTATCCTAGGGCTGATGCTAACCCTAACCCTAACCCTAACACTATCCTAGGCCTGATGCTAACCCTATGCCTAACCATAACACTCTCCTAGGGCTGAGGCAAACCCTAACCCTAACACTATCCTAGGGCTGACGCTAACCCTAACCCTAACCCTAACACTATCCTAGGGTTGATGCTAACCCTAACCCTAACACTATCCTAGGGCTGATGCTAACCCTAACCCTAACACTATCCTAGGGCTGATGCTAACCCTAACCCTAACCCTAACACTATCCTAGGGCTGATGCTAACCCTAACCCTAACACTATCCTAGGGCTGATGCTAACCCTAACCCTAACAGTAACACTATCCTAGGGCTGATGCTAACCCTAACCCTAACCCTAACACTATCCTAGAGCTGATGATAAACCTAACCCTAACCCTAACCCTAACCCTAATACTATCCTAGGGCTGATGCTAACCCTAACCCTAACCCTAACACTATCCTAGGGCTGATGCTAACCCTAACCCTAACCCTAACACTATCCTAGGGCTGATGCTAACCCTAACCCTAACACTACCCTACGCCTGATGCTAACCCTAACCATAACCCTAACACTATCCTAGGGTTGATGCGAACCCTAACCCTAACACTATCCTAGGGCTGATGCTAACCCTAATCCTAACCCTAACACTATCCTAGGGCTGATGCTACCCCTAACTCTAACCCTAACACTATCCTTGAACTGATGCTAACCCTAACCCTAACCCTAACACTATCCTAGGCCTGATGATAACCCTAACCCTAAACCTAACACTATCCTAGGGTTTATGTTAACCCTAACCCTAACACTATCCTACGGCTGATGCTAACCCTAACCCTAACCCTAACACTATCCTAGGGCTGATGCTAACCCTAACCCTAACACTATCATAAGCCTGATGATAACCCTAACCCTAACCCTAACACTATCCTAGGGCTGATGCTAACCATAACCCTAACACTATCCTAGGGCTGATGCTAACCCTAACCCTAACCCTAACACTATCCTAGGGCTGATGCTAACCCTAACCCTAACACTATCCTAGGCCTGATGATAACCCTAACCCTAACCCTAACACTATCCTAGGGCTGATGCTAACCCTAACGCTAACCCTAAAACTATCCTTGAACTGATGCTAACCCTATCCCTAACCCTAACACTATCCTAGGCCTGATGATAACCCTAACCCTAACCCTAACACTATCCTAGTGTTGATGCTAACCCTAACCCTAACACTATCCTAGGGCTGATGCTAACCCTAACCCTAACCCTAACACTATCCTAGGGCTGATGCTAACCCTAATCTTAACACTATCCTAGGGCTGATGCTAACCCTAACCCTAACCCTAACACTATCCTAGGGCTCATGCTAACCCTAACCCTAACACTATCCTAGGGCTGATGCTAACCCTAACCCTAACCCTAACACTATCCTAGAGCTGATGCTAACCCTAACCCTAACCCTAACACTATCCTAGGGCCTGATGCTAACCCTATCCCTAACCATAACACTCTCCTAGGGCTGAGGCTAACCCTAACCCTAACACTATCCTAGCGCTGACGCTAACCCTAACCCTAACCCTAACACTATCCTAGGGTTGATGCTAACCCTAACCCTAACACTATCCTAGGGCTGATGCTAACTCTAACCCTAACCCTAACACTATCCTAGGGCTGATGCTAACCCTAACCCTAACACTATCCTAGGGCTGATGCTAACCCTAACCCTAACCCTAACACTATCCTAGGGCTGATGCTAACCCTAACCCTAACACTATCCTAGGGCTGATGCTAACCCTAACCCTAATCCTAACACTATCCTAGGGCTGATGCTAACCCTAACCCTAACACTATCCTAGGGCTGATGCTAACCCTAACCCTAACCCTAACATTATCCCAGGGCTGATGCTAACCCTAACCCTAACACTATCCTAGGGCTGATGCTAACCCTAACCCTAACACTATCCTAGGGCTGATGCTAACCCTAACCCTAACCCTAACACTATCCTAGGGCTGATGCTAACCCTAACCATAACACTATCATAGGCCTGATGATAACCCTAACCCTAACACTATCCTAGGGCTGATGCTAACCCTAACCCTAACACTATCCTAGGCCTGATGCTAACCCTAACCCTAACCCTAAGACTATCCTAGGGCTGATGCTAACCCTAACCCTAACACTATCCTAGGGCTGATGCTAACCCGAAACCTAACCGTAACACTATCCTAGGGCTGATGCTAACCCTAACACTAACACTATCCTAGGGCTGATGCTAACCCTAACCCTAACCCTAACACTATCCTAGGGCTGATGCTAACCCTAACTCTAACACTATCCTAGGCCTGATGCTAACCCTATCCCTAACCCTAACACTATCCTAGGCCTGATGATAACCCTAACCCTAACCCTAACACTATCCTAGGGTTTATGTTAATCCTAACCCTAACACTATCCTAGGGCTGATGCTAACCCTAACCCTAACCCTAACACTATCCTAGGGCTGATGCTAACCCTAACCCTAACACTACCCTAGGCCTGATGCTAACCCTAACCATAACCCTAACACTATCCTAGGGTTGATGCGAACCCTAACCCTAACACTATCCTAGGGCTGATGCTAACCCTAATCCTAACCCTAACACTATCCTAGGGCTGATGCTACCCCTAACGCTAACCCTAACACTATCCTTGAACTGATGCTAACCCTAACCCTAACCCTAACACTATCCTAGGCCTGATGATAACCCTTACCCTAAACCTAACAATATCCTAGGGTTTATGTTAACCCTAACCCTAACACTATCCTACTGCTGATGATAACCCTAACCCTAACCCTAACACTATCCTAGGGCTGATGCTAACCCTAACCCTAACACTATCATAAGCCTGATGATAACCCTAACCCTAACCCTAACACTATCCTAGGGCTGATGCTAACCATAACCCTAACACTATCCTAGGGCTGATGCTAACCCTAACACTAACCCTAACACTATCCTAGGGCTGATGCTAACCCTAACCCTAACACTATCCTAGGCCTGATGCTAACCCTAACCCTAACCCTAACACTATCCTAGGGCTGATGCTAACCCTAACGCTAACCCTAAAACTATCCTTGAACTGATGCTAACCCTATCCCTAACCCTAACACTATCCTTGGCCTGATGATAACCCTAACCCTAACCCTAACACTATCCTAGTGTTGATGCTAACCCTAACCCTAACACTATCCTAGGGCTGATGCTAACCCTAACCCTAACGCTAACACTACCCTAGGGCTGATGCTATCCCTAACACTAACACTATCCTAGGCCTGATGCTAACCCTAACCCTAACCCTAACACTATCCTAGGGCTGATGCTAACCCTAACCCTAACACTACCCTAGGCCTGATGATAACCCTAACCCTAACCCTAACACTATCCTAGGGCTGATGCTAAACCTAACCCTAACACTATCCTAGTGCTGATCCTAACCCTAATCCTAACCCTAACACTATCCTAGGGCTGATGCTAACCCTAACCCTAACACCATCCTAGGGCTGATGCTAACCCTAACCCTAACACTATCCTAGGGCTGATGCTAACCCTAACCCTAACACTAACACTATCCTAGGGCTGTTGCTAACCCTAACCCTAACACTACCCTAGGCCTGATGATAACCCTAACCCTAACCCTAACACTATCCTAGGGCTGATGCTAACCCTAACCCTAACACTATCCTAGGGCTGATGCTAACCCTAACCCTAATCCTAACACTATCCTAGGGCTGATGCTAACCCTAACCCTAACACTATCCTAGGGCTGATGCTAACCCTAACCCTAACCCTAACATTATCCCAGGGCTGATGCTAACCCTAACCCTAACACTATCCTAGGGCTGATGCTAACCCTAACCCTAACACTATCCTAGGGCTGATGCTAACCCTAACCCTAACCCTAACACTATCCTAGGGCTGATGCTAACCCTAACCATAACACTATCATAGGCCTGATGATAACCCTAACCCTAACACTATCCTAGGGCTGATGCTAACCCTAACCCTAACACTATCCTAGGCCTGATGCTAACCCTAACCCTAACCCTAAGACTATCCTAGGGCTGATGCTAACCCTAACCCTAACACTATCCTAGGGCTGATGCTAACCCGAAACCTAACCGTAACACTATCCTAGGGCTGATGCTAACCCTAACCCTAACACTATCCTAGGGCTGATGCTAACCCTAACCCTAACCCTAACACTATCCTAGGGCTGATGCTAACCCTAACTCTAACACTATCCTAGGCCTGATGCTAACCCTATCCCTAACCCTAACACTATCCTAGGCCTGATGATAACCCTAACCCTAACCCTAACACTATCCTAGGGTTTATGTTAATCCTAACCCTAACACTATCCTAGGGCTGATGCTAACCGTAACCCTAACCCTAACACTATCCTAGGGCTGATGCTAACCCTAACCCTAACACTACCCTAGGCCTGATGCTAACCCTAACCATAACCCTAACACTATCCCAGGGCTGATGCTAACCCTAATCCTAACCCTAACACTATCCTAGGGCTGATGCTACCCCTAACGCTAACCCTAACACTATCCTTGAACTGATGCTAACCCTAACCCTAACCCTAACACTATCCTAGGCCTGATGATAACCCTAACCCTAAACCTAACAATATCCTAGGGTTTATGTTAACCCTAACCCTAACACTATCCTACGGCTGATGATAACCCTAACCCTAACCCTAACACTATCCTAGGGCAGATGCTAACCCTAACCCTAACACTATCATAAGCCTGATGATAACCCTAACCCTAACCCTAACACTATCCTAGGGCTGATGCTAACCATAACCCTAACACTATCCTAGGGCTGATGCTAACCCTAACCCTAACCCTAACACTATCCTAGGGCTGATGCTAACCCTAACCCTAACACTATCCTAGGCCTGATGATAACCCTAACCCTAACCCTAACACTATCCTAGGGCTGATGCTAACCCTAGCGCTAACCCTAAAACTATCCTTGAACTGATGCTAACCCTATCCCTAACCCTAACACTATCCTAGGCCTGATGATAACCCTAACCCTAACCCTAACACTATCCTAGTGTTGATGCTAACCCTAACCCTAACACTATCCTAGGGCTGATGCTAACCCTAACCCTAACGCTAACAATACCCTAGGGCTGATGCTATCCCTAACCCTAACACTATCCTAGGCCTGATGCTAACCCTAACCCTAACCCTAACACTATCCTAGGGCTGATGCTAACCCTAACCCTAACACTACCCTAGGCCTGATGATAACCCTAACCCTAACCCTAACACTATCCTACGGCTGATGCTAAACCTAACCCTAACACTATCCTAGTGCTGATCCTAACCCTAATCCTAACCCTAACACTATCCTAGGGCTGATGCTAACCCTAACCCTAACACCATCCTAGGGCTGATGCTAACCCTAACCCTAACACTATCCTAGGGCTGATGCTAACCCTAACCCTAACACTAACACTATCCTAGGGCTGTTGCTAACCCTAACCCTAACACTACCCTAGGCCTGATGATAACCCTAACCCTAACCCTAACACTATCCTAGGGCTGATGCTAAACCTAACCCTAACACTATCGTAGGGCTGATGCTAACCCTAATCCTAACCCTAACACTATCCTAGGGCTGATGCTAACCCTAAGCCTAACACTATCCTAGGGCTGATGCTAACCCTAACCCTAACCCTAACACTATCCTAGGGCTGATGCTAACCCTAACCCTAACACTATCCTAGGGCTGATGCTAACCCTAACCCTAACCCTAATATTTTCCCAGGGCTGATGCTAACCCTAACCCTAACATTATCCTAGGGCTGATGCTAACCCTAACCCTAACACTATCCTAGGGCTGATGCTAACCCTAACCCTAACCCAAACACTATCCTAGGGCTGATGCTAACCCTAACCATAACACTATCATAGGCCTGATGATAACCCTAACCCTAACCCTAACACTATCCTAGGGCTGATGCTAACCCTAACAATAACACTATCCTAGGCCTGATGTTAACCGTAACCCTAACCCTAACACTATCCTAGGGCTGATGCTAACCCTAACCCTAACACTATCCTAGGGCTGATGCTAACCCGAACCCTAACCCTAACACTACCCTAGGGCTGATGCTAACCCTAACCCTAACACTATCCTAGGCCTGATGATAACCCTAACCCTAACACTAACACTATCCTAGGGCTGATGCTAACCCTAACCCTAACACTATCCTAGGGCTGATGCTAACCCTAACCCTAACCCTAACACTATCCTAGGGCTGATGCTAACCCTAACTCTAACACTATCCTAGGCCTGATGCTAACCCTATCCCTAACCCTAACACTATCCTAGGCCTGATGATAACCCTAACCCTAGCCCTAACACTATCCTAGGGTTTATGTTAATCCTAACCCTAACACTATCCTAGGGCTGATGCTAACCCTAACCCTAACCCTAACACTATCCTAGGGCTGATGCTAACCCTAACACTAACTCTAACACTATCTTATGGCTGAGGCTAACCCTAACACTAACACTATCCTACGGCTGATGCTAACCCTAACCCTAACGCTAACACTACCCTAGGGCTGATGCTATCCCTAACCCTAACACTATCCTAGGCCTGATGCTAACCCTAACCCTAACCCTAACACTATCCTAGGGCTGATGCTAACCCTAACCCTAACACTACCCTAGGCCTGATGATAACCCTAACCCTAACCCTAACACTATCCTAGGGCTGATGCTAACCCTAACCCTAACCCTAACACTATCCTAGGGCTGATGCTAACCCTAACTCTAACACTATCCTAGGCCTGATGCTAACCCTATCCCTAACCCTAACACTATCCTAGGCCTGATGATAACCCTAACCCTGACCCTAACACTATCCTAGGTTTTATGTTAATCCTAACCCTAACACTATCCTAGGGCTGATGCTAACCCTAACCCTAACCCTAACACTATCCTAGGGCTGATGCTAACCCTAACCCTAACACTACCCTAGGCCTGATGCTAACCCTAACCATAACCCTAACACTATCCTAGGGTTGATGCGAACCCTAACCCTAACACTATCCTAGGGCTGATGCTAACCCTAATCCTAACCCTAACACTATCCTAGGGCTGATGCTACCCCTAACGCTAACCCTAACACTATCCTTGAACTGATGCTAACCCTAACCCTAACCCTAACACTATCCTAGGCCTGATGATAACCCTAACCCTAAACCTAACAATATCCTAGGGTTTATGTTAACCCTAACCCTAACACTATCCTACGGCTGATGATAACCCTAACCCTAACCCTAACACTATCCTAGGGCTGATGCTAACCCTAACCCTAACACTATCATAAGCCTGATGATAACCCTAACCCTAACCCTAACACTATCCTAGGGCTGATGCTAACCATAACCCTAACACTATCCTAGGGCTGATGCTAACCCTAACCCTAACCCTAACACTATCCTAGGGCTGATGCTAACCCTAACCCTAACACTATCCTAGGCCTGATGATAACCCTAACCCTAACCCTAACACTATCCTAGGGCTGATGCTAACCCTAACGCTAACCCTAAAACTATCCTTGAACTGATGCTAACCCTATCCCTAACCCTAACACTATCCTAGGCCTGATGATAACCCTAACCCTAACCCTAACACTATCCTAGTGTTGATGCTAACCCTAACCCTAACACTATCCTAGGGCTGATGCTAACCCTAACCCTAACGCTAACACTACCCTAGGGCTGATGCTATCCCTAACCCTAACACTATCCTAGGCCTGATGCTAACCCTAACCCTAACCCTAACACTATCCTAGGGCTGATGCTAACCCTAACCCTAACACTACCCTAGGCCTGAGGATAACCCTAACCCTAACCCTAACACTATCCTAGGGCTGATGCTAAACCTAACCCTAACACTATCCTAGTGCTGATCCTAACCCTAATCCTAACCCTAACACTATCCTAGGGCTGATGCTAACCCTAACCCTAACACCATCCTAGGGCTGATGCTAACCCTAACCCTAACACTATCCTAGGGCTGATGCTAACCCTAACCCTAACACTAACACTATCCTAGGGCTGTTGCTAACCCTAACCCTAACACTACCCTAGGCCTGATGATAACCCTAACCCTAACCCTAACACTATCCTAGGGCTGATGCTAAACCTAACCCTAACACTATCGTAGGGCTGATGCTAACCCTAATCCTAACCCTAACACTATCCTAGGGCTGATGCTAACCCTAAGCCTAACACTATCCTAGGGCTGATGCTAACCCTATCCCTAACCCTAACACTATCCTAGGGCTGATGCTAACCCTAACCCTAACACTATCCTAGGGCTGATGCTAACCCTAACCCTAACCCTAATATTATCCCAGGGCTGATGCTAACCCTAACCCTAACATTATCCTAGGGCTGATGCTAACCCTAACCCTAACACTATCCTAGGGCTGATGCTAACCCTAACCCTAACCCAAACACTATCCTAGGGCTGATGCTAACCCTAACGCTAACCCTAAAACTATCCTTGAACTGATGCTAACCCTATCCCTAACCCTAACACTATCCTAGGCCTGATGATAACCCTAACCCTAACCCTAACACTATCCTAGTGTTTATGCTAACCCTAACCCTAACACTATCCTAGGGCTGATGCTAACCCTAACCCTAACCCTAACACTATCCTAGGGCTGATGCTAACCCTAATCTTAACACTATCCTAGGGCTGATGCTAACCCTAACCCTAACCCTAACACTATCCTAGGGCTCATGCTAACCCTAACCCTAACACTATCCTAGGGCTGATGCTAACCCTAACCCTAACCCTAACACTATCCTAGAGCTGATGCTAACCCTAACCCTAACCCTAACCCTAACACTATCCTAGGCCTGATGCTAACCCTATCCCTAACCATAACACTCTCCTAGGGCTGAGGCTAACCCTAACCCTAACACTATCCTAGCGCTGACGCTAACCCTAACCCTAACCCTAACACTATCCTAGGGTTGATGCTAACCCTAACCCTAACACTATCCTAGGGCTGATGCTAACTCTAACCCTAACCCTAACACTATCCTAGGGCTGATGCTAACCCTAACCCTAACACTATCCTAGGGCTGATGCTAACCCTAACCCTAACCCTAACACTATCCTAGGGCTGATGCTAACCCTAACCCTAACACTATCCTAGGGCTGATGCTAACCCTAACCCTAATCCTAACACTATCCTAGGGCTGATGCTAACCCTAACCCTAACACTATCCTAGGGCTGATGCTAACCCTAACCCTAACCCTAACATTATCCCAGGGCTGATGCTAACCCTAACCGTAACACTATCCTAGGGCTGATGCTAACCCTAACCCTAACACTATCCTAGGGCTGATGCTAACCCTAACCCTAACCCTAACACTATCCTAGGGCTGATGCTAACCCTAACCATAACACTATCATAGGCCTGATGATAACCCTAACCCTAACACTATCCTAGGGCTGATGCTAACCCTAACCCTAACACTATCCTAGGCCTGATGCTAACCCTAACCCTAACCCTAAGACTATCCTAGGGCTGATGCTAACCCTAACCCTAACACTATCCTAGGGCTGATGCTAACCCGAAACCTAACCGTAACACTATCCTAGGGCTGATGCTAACCCTAACCCTAACACTATCCTAGGGCTGATGCTAACCCTAACCCTAACCCTAACACTATCCTAGGGCTGATGCTAACCCTAACTCTAACACTATCCTAGGCCTGATGCTAACCCTATCCCTAACCCTAACACTATCCTAGGCCTGATGATAACCCTAACCCTAACCCTAACACTATCCTAGGGTTTATGTTAATCCTAACCCTAACACTATCCTAGGGCTGATGCTAACCCTAACCCTAACCCTAACACTATCCTAGGGGTGATGCTAACCCTAACCCTAACACTACCCTAGGCCTGATGCTAACCCTAACCATAACCCTAACACTATCCTAGGGTTGATGCGAACCCTAACCCTAACACTATCCTAGGGCTGATGCTAACCCTAATCCTAACCCTAACACTATCCTAGGGCTGATGCTACCCCTAACGCTAACCCTAACACTATCCTTGAACTGATGCTAACCCTAACCCTAACCCTAACACTATCCTAGGCCTGATGATAACCCTAACCCTAAACCTAACAATATCCTAGGGTTTATGTTAACCCTAACCCTAACACTATCCTACGGCTGATGATAACCCTAACCCTAACCCTAACACTATCCTAGGGCTGATGCTAACCCTAACCCTAACACTATCATAAGCCTGATGATAACCCTAACCCTAACCCTAACACTATCCTAGGGCTGATGCTAACCATAACCCTAACACTATCCTAGGGCTGATGCTAACCCTAACCCTAACCCTAACACTATCTTAGGGCTGATGCTAACCCTAACCCTAACACTATCCTAGGCCTGATGATAACCCTAACCCTAACCCTAACACTATCCTAGGGCTGATGCTAACCCTAACGCTAACCCTAAAACTATCCTTGAACTGATGCTAACCCTATCCCTAACCCTAACACTATCCTAGGCCTGATGATAACCCTAACCCTAACCCTAACACTATCCTAGTGTTGATGCTAACCCTAACCCTAACACTATCCTAGGGCTGATGCTAACCCTAACCCTAACGCTAACACTACCCTAGGGCTGATGCTATCCCTAACCCTAACACTATCCTAGGCCTGATGCTAACCCTAACCCTAACCCTAACACTATCCTAGGGCTGATGCTAACCCTAACCCTAACACTACCCTAGGCCTGATGATAACCCTAACCCTAACCCTAACACTATCCTAGGGCTGATGCTAAACCTAACCCTAACACTATCCTAGTGCTGATCCTAACCCTAATCCTAACCCTAACACTATCCTAGGGCTGATGCTAACCCTAACCCTAACAGCATCCTAGGGCTGATGCTAACCCTAACCCTAACACTATCCTAGGGCTGATGCTAACCCTAACCCTAACACTAACACTATCCTAGGGCTGTTGCTAACCCTAACCCTAACACTACCCTAGGCCTGATGATAACCCTAACCCTAACCCTAACACTATCCTAGGGCTGATGCTAAACCTAACCCTAACACTATCGTAGGGCTGATGCTAACCCTAATCCTAACCCTAACACTATCCTAGGGCTGATGCTAACCCTAAGCCTAACACTATCCTAGGGCTGATGCTAACCCTAACCCTAACCCTAACACTATCCTAGGGCTGATGCTAACCCTAACCCTAACACTATCCTAGGGCTGATGCTAACCCTAACCCTAACCCTAATATTATCCCAGGGCTGATGCTAACCCTAACCCTAACATTATCCTAGGGCTGATGCTAACCCTAACCCAAACACTATCCTAGGGCTGATGCTAACCCTAACGCTAACCCTAAAACTATCCTTGAACTGATGCTAACCCTATCCCTAACCCTAACACTATCCTAGGCCTGATGATTACCCTAACCCTAACCCTAACACTATCCTAGTGTTGATGCTAACCCTAACCCTAACACTATCCTAGGGCTGATGCTAACCCTAACCCTAACCCTAACACTATCCTAGGGCTGATGCTAACCCTAATCTTAACACTATCCTAGGGCTGATGCTAACCCTAACCCTAACCCTAACACTATCCTAGGGCTCATGCTAACCCTAACCCTAACACTATCCTAGGGCTGATGCTAACCCTAACCCTAACCCTAACACTATCCTAGAGCTGATGCTAACCCTAACCCTAACCCTAACCCTAACACTATCCTAGGCCTGATGCTAACCTATCCCTAACCATAACACTCTCCTAGGGCTGAGGCTAACCCTAACCCTAACACTATCCTAGCGCTGACGCTAACCCTAACCCTAACCCTAACACTATCCTAGGGTTGATGCTAACCCTAACCCTAACACTATCCTAGGGCTGATGCTAACTCTAACCCTAACCCTAACACTATCCTAGGGCTGATGCTAACCCTAACCCTAACACTATCCTAGGGCTGATGCTAACCCTAACCCTAACCCTAACACTATCCTAGGGCTGATGCTAACCCTAACCCTAACACTATCCTAGGGCTGATGCTAACCCTAACTCTAATCCTAACACTATCCTAGGGCTGATGCTAACCCTAACCCTAACACTATCCTAGGGCTGATGCTAACCCTAACCCTAACCCTAACATTATCCCAGGGCTGATGCTAACCCTAACCCTAACACTATCCTAGGGCTGATGCTAACCCTAACCCTAACACTATCCTAGGGCTGATGCTAACCCTAACCCTAACCCTAACACTATCCTAGGGCTGATGCTAACCCTAACCATAACACTATCATAGGCCTGATGATAACCCTAACCCTAACACTATCCTAGGGCTGATGCTAACCCTAACCCTAACACTATCCTAGGCCTGATGCTAACCCTAACCCTAACCCTAAGACTATCCTAGGGCTGATGCTAACCCTAACCCTAACACTATCCTAGGGCTGATGCTAACCCGAAACCTAACCGTAACACTATCCTAGGGCTGATGCTAACCCTAACCCTAACACTATCCTAGGGCTGATGCTAACCCTAACCCTAACCCTAACACTATCCTAGGGCTGATGCTAACCCTAACTCTAACACTATCCTAGGCCTGATGCTAACCCTATCCCTAACCCTAACACTATCATAGGCCTGATGATAACCCTAACCCTAACCCTAACACTATCCTAGGGTTTATGTTAATCCTAACCCTAACACTATCCTAGGGCTGATGCTAACCCTAACACTAACCCTAACACTAACCTAGGGCTGATGCTAACCCTAACCCTAACACTACCCTAGGCCTGATGCTAACCCTAACCCTAACCCTAACACTATCCTAGGGTTGATGCGAACCCTAACCCTAACACTATCCTAGGGCTGATGCTAACCCTAACCCTAACCCTAACACTATCCTAGGGCTCATGCTAACCCTAACCCTAACACTATCCTAGGGCTGATGCTAACCCTAACCCTAACCCTAACACTATCCTAGAGCTGATGCTAACCCTAACCCTAACCCTAACCCTAACACTATCCTAGGCCTGATGCTAACCTATCCCTAACCATAACACTCTCCTAGGGCTGAGGCTAACCCTAACCCTAACACTATCCTAGCGCTGACGCTAACCCTAACCCTAACCCTAACACTATCCTAGGGTTGATGCTAACCCTAACCCTAACACTATCCTAGGGCTGATGCTAACTCTAACCCTAACCCTAACACTATCCTAGGGCTGATGCTAACCCTAACGCTAACACTATCCTAGGGCTGATGCTAACCCTAACCCTAACCCTAACACTATCCTAGGGCTGATGCTAACCCTAACCCTAACACTATCCTAGGGCTGATGCTAACCCTAACCCTAATCCTAACACTATCCTAGGGCTGATGCTAACCCTAACCCTAACACTATCCTAGGGCTGATGCTAACCCTAACCCTAACCCTAACATTATCCCAGGGCTGATGCTAACCCTAACCCTAACACTATCCTAGGGCTGATGCTAACCCTAACCCTAACACTATCCTAGGGCTGATGCTAACCCTAACCCTAACACTAACACTATCCTAGGGCTGATGCTAACCTTAACCATAACACTATCATAGGCCTGATGATAACCCTAACCCTAACACTATCCTAGGGCTGATGCTAACCCTAACCCTAACACTATCCTAGGCCTGATGCTAACCCTAACCCTAACCCTAAGACTATCCTAGGGCTGATGCTAACCCTAACCCTAACACTATCCTAGGGCTGATGCTAACCCGAAACCTAACCGTAACACTATCCTAGGGCTGATGCTAACCCTAACCCTAACACTATCCTAGGGCTGATGCTAACCCTAACCCTAACCCTAACACTATCCTAGGGCTGATGCTAACCCTAACTCTAACACTATCCTAGGCCTGATGCTAACCCTATCCCTAACCCTAACACTATCATAGGCCTGATGATAACCCTAACCCTAACCCTAACACTATCCTAGGGTTTATGTTAATCCTAACCCTAACACTATCCTAGGGCTGATGCTAACCCTAACCCTAACCCTAACACTATCCTAGGGCTGATGCTAACCCTAACCCTAACACTACCCTAGGCCTGATGCTAACCCTAACCATAACCCTAACACTATCCTAGGGTTGATGCGAACCCTAACCCTAACACTATCCTAGGGCTGATGCTAACCCTAATCCTAACCCTAACACTATCCTAGGGCTGATGCTACCCCTAACGCTAACCCTAACACTATCCTTGAACTGATGCTAACCCTAACCCTAACCCTAACACTATCCTAGGCCTGATGATAACCCTAACCCTAAACCTAACAATATCCTAGGGTTTATGTTAACCCTAACCCTAACACTATCCTACGGCTGATGATAACCCTAACCCTAACCCTAACACTATCCTAGGGCTGATGCTAACCCTAACCCTAACACTATCATAAGCCTGATGATAACCCTAACCCTAACCCTAACACTATCCTAGGGCTGATGCTAACCATAACCCTAACACTATCCTAGGGCTGATGCTAACCCTAACCCTAACCCTAACACTATCCTAGGGCTGATGCTAACCCTAACCCTAACACTATCCTAGGCCTGATGATAACCCTAACCCTAACCCTAACACTATCCTAGGGCTGATGCTAACCCTAACGCTAACCCTAAAACTATCCTTGAACTGATGCTAACCCTATCCCTAACCCTAACACTATCCTAGGCCTGATGATAACCCTAACCCTAACCCTAACACTATCCTAGTGTTGATGCTAACCCTAACCCTAACACTATCCTAGGGCTGATGCTAACCCTAACCCTAACGCTAACACTACCCTAGGGCTGATGCTATCCCTAACCCTAACACTATCCTAGGCCTGATGCTAACCCTAACCCTAACCCTAACACTATCCTAGGGCTGATGCTAACCCTAACCCTAACACTACCCTAGGCCTGATGATAACCCTAACCCTAACCCTAACACTATCCTAGGGCTGATGCTAAACCTAACCCTAACACTATCCTAGTGCTGATCCTAACCCTAATCCTAACCCTAACACTATCCTAGGGCTGATGCTAACCCTAACCCTAACACCATCCTAGGGCTGATGCTAACCCTAACCCTAACACTATCCTAGGGCTGATGCTAACCCTAACCCTAACACTAACACTATCCTAGGGCTGTTGCTAACCCTAACCCTAACACTACCCTAGGCCTGATGATAACCCTAACCCTAACCCTAACACTATCCTAGGGCTGATGCTAAACCTAACCCTAACACTATCGTAGGGCTGATGCTAACCCTAATCCTAACCCTAACACTATCCTAGGGCTGATGCTAACCCTAAGCCTAACACTATCCTAGGGCTGATGCTAACCCTAACCCTAACCCTAACACTATCCTAGGGCTGATGCTAACCCTAACCCTAACACTATCCTAGGGCTGATGCTAACCCTAACCCTAACCCTAATATTATCCCAGGGCTGATGCTAACCCTAACCCTAACATTATCCTAGGGCTGATGCTAACCCTAACCCTAACACTATCCTAGGGCTGATGCTAACCCTAACCCTAACCCAAACACTATCCTAGGGCTGATGCTAACCCTAACCATAACACTATCATAGGCCTGATGATAACCCTAACCCTAACCCTAACACTATCCTAGGGCTGATGCTAACCCTAACAATAACACTATCCTAGGCCTGATGTTAACCGTAACCCTAACCCTAACACTATCCTAGGACTGATGCTAACCCTAACCCTAACACTATCCTAGGGCTGATGCTAACCCGAACCCTAACCCTAACACTACCCTAGGGCTGATGCTAACCCTAACCCTAACACTATCCTAGGCCTGATGATAACCCTAACCCTAACACTAACACTATCCTAGGGCTGATGCTAACCCTAACCCTAACACTATCCTAGGGCTGATGCTAACCCTAACCCTAACCCTAACACTATCCTAGGGCTGATGCTAACCCTAACTCTAACACTATCCTAGGCCTGATGCTAACCCTATCCCTAACCCTAACACTATCCTAGGCCTGATGATAACCCTAACCCTAGCCCTAACACTATCCTAGGGTTTATGTTAATCCTAACCCTAACACTATCCTAGGGCTGATGCTAACCCTAACCCTAACCCTAACACTATCCTAGGGCTGATGCTAACCCTAACACTAACTCTAACACTATCTTATGGCTGAGGCTAACCCTAACACTAACACTATCCTACGGCTGATGCTAACCCTAACCCTAACGCTAACACTACCCTAGGGCTGATGCTATCCCTAACCCTAACACTATCCTAGGCCTGATGCTAACCCTAACCCTAACCCTAACACTATCCTAGGGCTGATGCTAACCCTAACCCTAACACTACCCTAGGCCTGATGATAACCCTAACCCTAACCCTAACACTATCCTAGGGCTGATGCTAACCCTAACCCTAACACTATCCTAGGGCTGATGCTAACCCTAACCCTAACCCTAATATTATCCCAGGGCTGATGCTAACCCTAACCCTAACACTATCCTAGGGCTGATGCTAACCCTAACCCTAACACTAACACTATCCTAGGGCTGATGCTAACCCTAACCCTAACCTTAACACTATCCTAGAGCTGATGATATCCCTAACCCTAACCATAACCCTAACCCTAATACTCTCCTAGGGCTGATGCTAACCCTAACCCTAACCCTAACACTATCCTAGGGCTGATGCTAACCCTAACCCTAACACTATCCTAGGGCTGATGCTAACCCTAACCCTAACCCTAACACAATCCTAGGGCTGATGCTTACCCTAACCCTAACACTAACACTATCCTAGGGCTGTTGCTAACCCTAACCCTTACCCTAACACTATCCTAGGGCTGATGCTAACCCTAACCCTAACCCTAACACTATCCTAGGGCTGATGCTAACCCTAACCCTAACACTACCCTAGGCCTGATGATAACCCTAACCCTAACCCTAACACTATCCTAGGGCTGATGCTAAACCTCACCCTAACACTATCCTAGGGCTGATGCTAACCCTAATCCTAACCCTAACACTATCCTAGGGCTGATGCTAACCCTAACCCTAACACTATCCTAGGGCTGATGCTAACCCTAACCCTAACCCTAACACTATCCTAGGGCTGATGCTAACCCTAACCCTAACACTATGCTAGGGCTGATGCTAACCCTAACCCTAACCCTAACATTATCCCAGGGCTGATGCTAACCCTAACCCTAACACTATCCTAGGGCTGATGCTAACCCTAACCCTAACACTAACACTATCCTAGGGCTGATGCTAACCCTAACCCTAACCTTTACACTATCCTAGAGCTGATGATAACCCTAACCCTAACCCTAACCCTAACCCTAATACTCTCCTAGGGCTGATGCTAACCCTAACACTAACCCTAACACTATCCTAGGGATGATGCTAACCCTACCCCTAACACTATCCTAGGGCTGATGCTAACCCTAACCCTAACCCTAACACTATACTAGGGCTGATGCTAACCCTTACCCTAACACTATCATAGGCCTGATGATAACCCTAACCCTAACCCTAACACTATCCTAGGGCTGATGCTAACCCTAACCCTAACACTATCCTAGGCCTGATGCTAACACTAACCCTAACCCTAACACTATCCTAGGGCTGATGCTAACCGTAACCCTAACACTATCCTAGGGCTGATGCTAACCCTAACCCTAACACTACCCTAGGCCTGATGATAACCCTAACCCTAACCCTAACACTATCCTAGGGCTGATGCTAACCCTAACCCTAACACTATCCTAGGGCTGAAGCTAACCCTAACCCTAACCCTAATATTATCCCAGGGCTGATGCTAACCCTAACCCTAACACTATCCTAGGGCTGATGCTAACCCTAACCCTAACACTAACACTATCCTAGGGCTGATGCTAACCCTAACCCTAACCTTAACACTATCCTAGAGCTGATGATATCCCTAACCCTAACCATAACCCTAACCCTAATACTCTCCTAGGGCTGATGCTAACCCTAACCCTAACCCTAACACTATCTTAGGGCTGATGCTAACCCTAACCCTAACACTATCCTAGGGCTGATGCTAACCCTAACCCTAACCCTAACACAATCCTAGGGCTGATGCTAACCCTAACCCTAACACTAACACTATCCTAGGGCTGTTGCTAACCCTAACCCTTACCCTAACACTATCCTAGGGCTGATGCTAACCCTAACCCTAACCCTAACACTATCCTAGGGCTGATGCTAACCCTAACCCTAACACTACCCTAGGCCTGATGATAACCCTAACCCTAACCCTAACAATATCCTAGGGCTGATGCTAAACCTCACCCTAACACTATCCTAGGGCTGATGCTAACCCTAATCCTAACCCTAACACTATCCTAGGGCTGATGCTAACCCTAACCCTAACACTATCCTAGGGCTGATGCTAACCCTAACCCTAACCCTAACACTATCCTAGGGCTGATGCTAACCCTAACCCTAACACTATGCTAGGGCTGATGCTAACCCTAACCCTAACCCTAACATTATCCCAGGGCTGATGCTAACCCTAACCCTAACACTATCCTAGGGCTGATGCTAACCCTAACCCTAACACTAACACTATCCTAGGGCTGATGCTAACCCTAACCCTAACCTTTACACTATCCTAGAGCTGATGATAACCCTAACCCTAACCCTAACCCTAACCCTAATACTCTCCTAGGGCTGATGCTAACCCTAACACTAACCCTAACACTATCCTAGGGATGATGCTAACCCTACCCCTAACACTATCCTAGGGCTGATGCTAACCCTAACCCTAACCCTAACACTATACTAGGGCTGATGCTAACCCTTACCCTAACACTATCATAGGCCTGATGATAACCCTAACCCTAACCCTAACACTATCCTAGGGCTGATGCTAACCCTAACCCTAACACTATCCTAGGCCTGATGCTAACCCTAACCCTAACCCTAACACTGTCCTAGGGCTGATGCTAACCCTAACCCTAACACTATCCTAGGGCTGATGCTAACCCTAACGCTAACCCTAACACTTTCCTAGGGCTGATGCTACCCCTAACGCTAACTCTAACACTATCCTTGAACTGATGCTAACCCTAACCCTAACCCTAACACTATCCTAGGCCTGATGATAACCGTAACCCTAACCCTAACACTATCCTAGGGCTGATGCTAACCCTAACCCTAACACTATCCTAAGGCTGATGCTAACGCTAATCCTAACCCTAACACTATCCTAGGGCTGATGCTAACCCTAATCCTAACCCTAACACTATCCTAGGGCTGATGCTAACCCTAACCCTAACACCATCCTAGGGCTGATGCTAACCCTAACCCTAACACTATCCTAGGGCTGATGCTAACCCTAACCCTAACCCTAACACTATCCTAGGGCTGTTGCTAACCCTAACCCTAACACTACCCTAGGCCTGATGATAACCCTAACCCTAACCCTAACCCTAACACTATCCTAGGGCTGATGCTAAACCTAACCCTAACACTATCCTAGGGCTGATGCTAACCCTAATCCTAACCCTAACACTATGCTAGGGCTGATGCTAACCCTAACCCTAACACTATCCTAGGGCTGATGCTAACCCTAACCCTAACCCTAACACTATCCTAGGGCTGATGCTAACCCTAACCCTAACACTATCCTAGGGCTGATGCTAACCCTAACCCTAACCCTAACATTATCCCAGGGCTGATGCTAACCCTAACCCTAACACTATCCTAGGGCTGATGCTAACCCTAACCCTAACACTAACACTATCCTAGGGCTGATGCTAACCCTACCCTAACCTTAACACTATCCTAGAGCTGATGATAACCCTAACCCTAACCCTAACCCTAACCCTAATACTCTCCTAGGGCTGATGCTAACCCTAACACTAACCCTAACACTATCTTAGGGCTGATGCTTACCCTACCCCTAACCCTAAAACTATCCTTGAACTGATGCTAACCCTATCCCTAACCCTGACACTATCCTAGGCCTGATGATAACCCTAACCCTAACCCTAACACTATCCTAGGGTTTATGTTAATCCTAACCCTAACACTATCCTAGGGCTGATGCTAACCCTAACCCTAACCCTAACACTATCCTAGGGCTGATGCTATCCCTAACCCTAACACTATCCTAGGCCTGATGCTAACCCTATCCCTAACCCTAACACTATCCTAGGGCTGATGCTAACCATAACCCTAACACTATCCCAGGGCTGATGCTAACCCTAACCCTAACCCTAACACTATCCTAGGGCTGATGCTAACCCTAACCCTAACACTACCCTAGGCCTGATGATAACCCTAACCCTAACCATAACACTATCCTAGGGCTGATGCTAACCCTAACCCTAACACTATCCTAGGGCTGATGCTAACCCTAATCCTAACCCTAACACTATCCTAGGGCTGATGCTAACCCTAACCCTAACACCAACCTAGGGCTGATGCTAACCCTAACCCTAACACTATCCTAGGGCTGATGCTAACCCTAACCCTAACCCTAACACTATCCTAGGGCTGATGCTAACACTAACACTAACCCTAAAACTATCCTTGAACTGATGCTAACCCTATCCCTAACCCTAACACTATCCTAGGCCTGATGGTAACCCTAACCCTAACCCTAACACTATCCTAGGGTTTATGTTAATCCTAACCCTAACACTATCCTAGGGCTTATGCTAACCCTAACCCTAACCCTAACACTATCCTAGGGCTAATGCTAACCCTAACCCTAACTCTAACACTATCTTAGGGCTGAGGCTAACCCTAACCCTAACACTATCCTAGGGCTGATGCTATCCCTAACCCTAACACTACCCTAGGCATGATGCTAACCCTAACCCTAACCCTAACACTATCCTAGGGCTGATCCTAACCCTAACCCTAACACTATCCTAGGGCTGATGCTAACCCTAACCCTAACCCTAACACTATCCTAGGGCTGATGCTAACCCTAACCCTAACACTACCCTAGGCCTGATGATAACCCTAACCCTAACCCTAACACTATCCTAGGGCTGATGCTAACCCTAACCCTAACACTATCCTAAGGCTGATGCTAACCCTAATCCTAACCCTAACTCTATCCTAGGGCTGATGCTAACCCTAACGCTAACCCTAACACTATCCTTGAACTGATGCTAACCCTAACCCTAACCCTAACACTATCCTAGGCCTGATGATAACCCTAACCCTAACCCTAACACTATCCTAGGGCTGATGTTAACCCTAACCCTAACACTATCCTAAGGCTGATGCTAACCCTAATCCTAACCCTAACACTATCCTAGGGCTGATGCTAACCCTAATCCTAACCCTAACACTATCCTAGGGTTGATGCTAACCCTAACCCTAACACCATCCTACGGCTGATGCTAACCCTAACCCTAACACTATCCTAGGGCTGTTGCTAACCCTAACCCTAACACTACCCTAGGCCTGATGATAACCCTAACCCTAACCCTAACACTATCCTAGGGCTGATGCTAACCCTAACCCTAACACTATCCTAGGGCTGATGCTAACACTAATCCTAACCCTAACACTATCCTAGGACTGATGCTAACCCTAACCCTAACACTATCCTAGGGCTGATGCTAACCCTAACACTAACCCTAACACTATCCTAGGGCTGATGCTAACCCTAACCCTAACACTATCATAGGGCTGATGCTAACCCTAACCCTAACCCTAACATTATCCCAGGGCTGATGCTAACCCTAACCCTAACACTATCCTAGGGCTGATGCTAACCCTAACCCTAACACTAACACTATCCTAGGGCTGATGCTAACCCTAACCCTAACCTTAACACTATCCTAGAGCTGATGATAACCCTAACCCTAACCCTAACGCTAACCCTAATACTCTCCTAGGGCTGATGCTAACCTTAACCCTAACCCTAACACTATCCTAGGGCTGATGCTAACCCTACCCCTAACACTATCCTAGGGCTGATGCTAACCCTAACCCTAACCCTAACACTATCCTAGGGCTGATGCTAACGGTAACCCTAACACTATCATAGGCCTGATGATAACCCTAACCCTAACCCTAACAAAATCCTAGGCCTGATGCTAACCCTAACCCTAACCCTAACACTATCCTAGGGCTGATGCTAACCCTAACCCTAACACTATCCTAGGGCTGATGCTAACCCTAACCCTAACCCTAACACTATCCTAGGGCTGATGCTAACCCTAACCCTAACCCTAACACTATCCTAGGGCTGATGCTAACCCTAACTCTAACACTATCCTAGGCCTGATGATAACCCTAACCCTAACACTAACACTATCCTAGGGCTGATGCTAACCCTAACCCTAACACTATCCTAGGGCTGATGCTAACCCTAACCCTAACACTAACCTAGGGCTGATGCTAACCCTAACGCTAACCCTAAAACTATCCTTGAACTGATGCTAACCCTATCCCTAACCCTAACACTATCCTAGGCCTGATGATAACCCTAACCCTAACCCTAACACTATCCTAGGGTTTATGTTAATCCTAACCCTAACACTATCCTATGGCTGATGCTAACCCTAACGCCTAACCCTAACACTATCCTAGGGCTGATGCTAACCCTAACACTAACTCTAACACTATCTTATGGCTGAGGCTAACCCTAACCCTAACACTATCCTACGGCTGATGCTATCCCTAACCCTAACGCTAACACTATCCTAGGGCTGATGCTATCCCTAACCCTAACACTATCCTAGGCCTGATGCTAACCCTAACCCTAACCCTAACACTATCCTAGGGCTGATGCTAACCATAACCCTAACACTATCCTAGGGCTGATGCTAACCCTAACCCTAACCCTAACACTATCTTGGGCTGATGCTAACCCTAACCCTAACACTACCCTAGGCCTGATGATAACCCTAACCCTAACACTATCCTAGGGCTGATGCTAACCCTAACCCTAACACTATCCTAGGGCTGATGCTAACCCTAATCCTAACCCTAACACTATCCTAGGGCTGATGCTAACCCTAACCCTAACACCAACCTAGGGCTGATGCTAACCCTAACCCTAACACTATCCTAGGGCTGATGCTAACCCTAACCCTAACCCTAACACTATCCTATGGCTGATGCTAACACTAACACTAACCCTAAAACTATCCTTGAACTGATGCTAACCCTATCCCTAACCCTAACACTATCCTAGGCCTGATGGTAACCCTAACCCTAACCCTAACACTATCCTAGGGTTTATGTTAATCCTAACCCTAACACTATCCTAGGGCTTATGCTAACCCTAACCCTAACCCTAACACTATCCTAGGGCTAATGCTAACCCTAACCCTAACTCTAACACTATCTTAGGGCTGAGGCTAACCCTAACCCTAACACTATCCTAGGGCTGATGCTATCCCTAACCCTAACACTACCCTAGGCATGATGCTAACCCTAACCCTAACCCTAACACTATCCTAGGGCTGATCCTAACCCTAACCCTAACACTATCCTAGGGCTGATGCTAACCCTAACCCTAACCCTAACACTATCCTAGGGCTGATGCTAACCCTAACCCTAACACTACCCTAGGCCTGATGATAACCCTAACCCTAAACCTAACACTATCCTAGGGCTGATGCTAACCCTAACCCTAACACTATCCTAAGGCTGATGCTAACCCTAATCCTAACCCTAACTCTATCCTAGGGCTGATGCTAACCCTAACGCTAACCCTAACACTATCCTTGAACTGATGCTAACCCTAACCCTAACCCTAACACTATCCTAGGCCTGATGATAACCCTAACCCTAACCCTAACACTATCCTAGGGCTGATGCTAACCCTAACCCTAACACTATCCTAAGGCTGATGCTAACCCTAATCCTAACCCTAACACTATCCTAGGGCTGATGCTAACCCTAATCCTAACCCTAACACTATCCTAGGGTTGATGCTACCCCTAACCCTAACACCATCCTACGGCTGATGCTAACCCTAACCCTAACACTATCCTAGGGCTGTTGCTAACCCTAACCCTAACACTACCCTAGGCCTGATGATAACCCTAACCCTAACCCTAACACTATCCTAGGGCTGATGCTAACCCTAACCCTAACACTATCCTAGGGCTGATGCTAACACTAATCCTAACCCTAACACTATCCTAGGACTGATGCTAACCCTAACCCTAACACTATCCTAGGGCTGATGCTAACCCTAACACTAACCCTAACACTATCCTAGGGCTGATGCTAACCCTAACCCTAACCATATCATAGGGCTGATGCTAACCCTAACCCTAACCCTAACATTATCCCAGGGCTGATGCTAACCCTAACCCTAACACTATCCTAGGGCTGATGCTAACCCTAACCCTAACACTAACACTATCCTAGGGCTGATGCTAACCCTAACCCTAACCTTAACACTATCCTAGAGCTGATGATAACCCTAACCCTAACCCTAACGCTAACCCTAATACTCTCCTAGGGCTGATGCTAACCCTAACCCTAACCCTAACACTATCCTAGGGCTGATGCTAACCCTACCCCTAACACTATCCTAGGGCTGATGCTAACCCTAACCCTAACCCTAACACTATCCTAGGGCTGATGCTAACGCTAACCCTAACACTATCATAGGCCTGATGATAACCCTAACCCTAACCCTAACACTATCCTAGGCCTGATGCTAACCCTAACCCTAACCCTAACACTATCCTAGGGCTGATGCTAACCCTAACCCTAACACTATCCTAGGGCTGATGCTAACCCTAACCCTAACCCTAACACTATCCTAGGGCTGATGCAAACCCTAACCCTAACCCTAACACTATCCTAGGGCTGATGCTAACCCTAACTCTAACACTATCCTAGGCCTGATGATAACCCTAACCCTAACACTAACACTATCCTAGGGCTGATGCTAACCCTAACCCTAACACTATCCTAGGGCTGATGCTAACCCTAACCCTAACACTAACCTAGGGCTGATGCTAACCCTAACGCTAACCCTAAAACTATCCTTGAACTGATGCTAACCCTATCCCTAACCCTAACACTATCCTAGGCCTGATGATAACCCTAACCCTAACCCTAACACTATCCTAGGGTTTATGTTAATCCTAACCCTAACACTATCCTATGGCTGATGCTAACCCTAACGCCTAACCCTAACACTATCCTAGGGCTGATGCTAACCCTAACACTAACTCTAACACTATCTTATGGCTGAGGCTAACCCTAACCCTAACACTATCCTACGGCTGATGCTAACCCTAACCCTAACGCTAACACTATCCTAGGGCTGATGCTATCCCTAACCCTAACACTATCCTAGGCCTGATGCTAACCCTAACCCTAACCCTAACCCTAACACTATCCTAGGGCTGATGCTAACCATAACCCTAACACTATCCTAGGGCTGATGCTAACCCTAACCCTAACCCTAACACTATCTTGGGCTGATGCTAACCCTAACCCTAACACTACCCTAGGCCTGATGATAACCCTAACCCTAACACTATCCTAGGGCTGATGCTAACCCTAACCCTAACACTATCCTAGGGCTGATGCTAACCCTAATCCTAACCCTAACACTATCCTAGGGATGATGCTAACCCTAACCCTAACACCATCCTAGGGCTGATGCTAACCCTAACCCTAACACTATCCTAGGGCTGATGCTAACCCTAACCCTAAGCCTAACACAATCCTAGGGCTGATGCTAACACTAACCCTAACACTAACCTAGGCCTGATGATAACCCTAACCCTAACCCTAACAATATCCTAGGGCTGATGCTAAACCTAACCCTAACACTATCCTAGGGCTGATGCTAATCCTAATCCTAACCCTAACACTATCCTAGGGCTGATGCTAACCCTAACCCTAACACTATCCTAGGGCTGATGCTAACCCTAACCCTTACCCTAACACTATCCTAGGGCTGATGCTAACCCTAACCCTAACACTATCCTAGCGCTGATGGTAACCCTAACCCTAACCCTAACATTATCCCAGGGCTGATGCTAACCCTAACTCTAACACTATCCTAGGGCTGATGCTAACCCTAACCCTAACACTAACACTATCCTAGGGCTGATGCTAACCCTAACCCTATCCTTAACACTATCCTAGAGCTGATGATAACCCTAACCCTAACCCTAACCCTAACCCTAATACTCTCCTAGGGCTGATGCTAACCCTAACCCTAACCCTAACACTATCCTAGGTCTGATGCTAACCCTACCCCTAACACTATCCTAGGGCTGATGCTAACCCTAACCCTAACCCTAACACTATCCTAGGGCTGATGCTAACCCTAACCCTAACACTATCCTAGGCCTGAGGCTAACCCTAACCCTAACCCTATCGCTATCCTAGGGCTGATGCTAACCCTAACCCTAACACTATCCTAGGGCTGATGCTAACCCTAACGCTAACCCTAACACTATCCTAGGGCTGATGCTAACCCTAACCCTAACACTATCCTAGGCCTGATGATAACCCTAACCCTAACCCTAACACTATCCTAGGGCTGATGCTAACCCTAACCCTAACACTATCCTAGGGCTGATGCTAACCCTAACCCTAACCCTAACACTATCCTAGGGCTGATGCTAACCCTAACGCTAACCCTAAAACTATCCTTGAACTGATGCTAACCCTATCCCTAACCCTAACACTATCCTAGGCCTGATGGTAACCCTAACCCTAACCCTAACACTATCCTAGGGTTTATGTTAATCTTAACCCTAACACTATCCTAGGGCTGATGCTAACCCTAACCCTAACACTAACACTATCCTAGGGCTGATGCTAACCCTAACCCTAACTCTAACACTATCTTAGGGCTGAGGCTAACCCTAACCCTAACACTATCCTACGGCTGATGCTAACCCTAACCCTAACCCTAACACTATCCTAGGGCTGATGCTATCCCTAACCCTAACACTAACCTAGGCCTGATGCTAACCCTAACCCTAACCCTAACAGTATCCTAGGGCTGATGCTAACCCTAACCCTAACACTATCCTAGGGCTGATGCTAACCCTAACCCTAACCCTAACACTATCCTAGGGCTGATGCTAACCCTAACCCTAACACTACCCTAGGCCTGATGATAACCCTAACCCTAACCCTAACACTATCCTAGGGCTGATGCTAACCCTAACCCTAACACTATCCTAAGGCTGATGCTAACCCTAATCCTAACCCTAACACTATCCTAGTGCTGATGCTAACCCTAACGCTAACCCTAACACTATCCTTGAACTGATGCTAGCCCTAACCCTAACCCTAACACTATCCGAGGCCTGGTGATAACCCTAACCCTAACCCTAACACTATCCTAGGGTTTATGTTAACCCTAACCCTAACACTATCCTACGGCTGATGATAACCCTAACCCTAACCCTAACACTATCCTAGGGCTGATGATAACCCTAACCCTAACACTACCCTAGGCCTTATGCTAACCCTAACCGTAACCCTAACAGTATCCTAGGGCTGATGCTAACCCTAACCCTAACACTATCCTAGGGCTGATGCTAACCTTAACCCTAACCCTAACACTATCCTAGGGCTGATGCTAACCCTAACCCTAACACTGTCCTAGGGCTGATGATAACCCTAACCCTAATCCTAACATTATCCCAGGGCTGATGCTAACCCTAACCCTAACACTATCCTAGGGCTGATGCTAACCCTAACCCTAACACTAACACTATCCTAGGGCTGATGCTAACCCTAACCCTAACCCTAACACTATCCTAGAGCTGATGCTAACCCTAACCCTAACCCTAACCCTAACCCTAATACTATCCTAGGGCTACTGCTAACCCTAACCCTAACCCTAACACTATCCTAGGGCTGATGCTAACCCTAACACTAACACTATCCTAGGGCTGATGCTAACCCTAATCCTAACCCTAACACTATCCTAGGGTTGATGCTACCCCTAACCCTAACACCATCCTACGGCTGATGCTAACCCTAACCCTAACACTATCCTAGGGCTGTTGCTAACCCTAACCCTAACACTACCCTAGGCCTGATGATAACCCTAACCCTAACCCTAACACTATCCTAGGGCTGATGCTAACCCTAACCCTAACACTATCCTAGGGCTGATGCTAACACTAATCCTAACCCTAACACTATCCTAGGACTGATGCTAACCCTAACCCTAACACTATCCTAGGGCTGATGCTAACCCTAACACTAACCCTAACACTATCCTAGGGCTGATGCTAACCCTAACCCTAACACTATCATAGGGCTGATGCTAACCCTAACCCTAACCCTAACATTATCCCAGGGCTGATGCTAACCCTAACCCTAACACTATCCTAGGGCTGATGCTAACCCTAACCCTAACACTAACACTATCCTAGGGCTGATGCTAACCCTAACCCTAACCTTAACACTATCCTAGAGCTGATGATAACCCTAACCCTAACCCTAACGCTAACCCTAATACTCTCCTAGGGCTGATGCTAACCCTAACCCTAACCCTAACACTATCCTAGGGCTGATGCTAACCCTACCCCTAACACTATCCTAGGGCTGATGCTAACCCTAACCCTAACCCTAACACTATCCTAGGGCTGATGCTAACGCTAACCCTAACACTATCATAGGCCTGATGATAACCCTAACCCTAACCCTAACACTATCCTAGGCCTGATGCTAACCCTAACCCTAACCCTAACACTATCCTAGGGCTGATGCTAACCCTAACCCTAACACTATCCTAGGGCTGATGCTAACCCTAACCCTAACCCTAACACTATCCTAGGGCTGATGCTAACCCTAACCCTAACCCTAACACTATCCTAGGGCTGATGCTAACCCTAACTCTAACACTATCCTAGGCCTGATGATAACCCTAACCCTAACACTAACACTATCCTAGGGCTGATGCTAACCCTAACCCTAACACTATCCTAGGGCTGATGCTAACCCTAACCCTAACACTAACCTAGGGCTGATGCTAACCCTAACGCTAACCCTAAAACTATCCTTGAACTGATGCTAACCCTATCCCTAACCCTAACACTATCCTAGGCCTGATGATAACCCTAACCCTAACCCTAACACTATCCTAGGGTTTATGTTAATCCTAACCCTAACACTATCCTATGGCTGATGCTAACCCTAACGCCTAACCCTAACACTATCCTAGGGCTGATGCTAACCCTAACACTAACTCTAACACTATCTTATGGCTGAGGCTAACCCTAACCCTAACACTATCCTACGGCTGATGCTAACCCTAACCCTAACGCTAACACTATCCTAGGGCTGATGCTATCCCTAACCCTAACACTATCCTAGGCCTGATGCTAACCCTAACCCTAACCCTAACCCTAACACTATCCTAGGGCTGATGCTAACCATAACCCTAACACTATCCTAGGGCTGATGCTAACCCTAACCCTAACCCTAACACTATCTTGGGCTGATGCTAACCCTAACCCTAACACTACCCTAGGCCTGATGATAACCCTAACCCTAACACTATCCTAGGGCTGATGCTAACCCTAACCCTAACACTATCCTAGGGCTGATGCTAACCCTAATCCTAACCCTAACACTATCCTAGGGATGATGCTAACCCTAACCCTAACACCATCCTAGGGCTGATGCTAACCCTAACCCTAACACTATCCTAGGGCTGATGCTAACCCTAACCCTAAGCCTAACACAATCCTAGGGCTGATGCTAACACTAACCCTAACACTAACCTAGGCCTGATGATAACCCTAACCCTAACCCTAACAATATCCTAGGGCTGATGCTAAACCTAACCCTAACACTATCCTAGGGCTGATGCTAATCCTAATCCTAACCCTAACACTATCCTAGGGCTGATGCTAACCCTAACCCTAACACTATCCTAGGGCTGATGCTAACCCTAACCCTTACCCTAACACTATCCTAGGGCTGATGCTAACCCTAACCCTAACACTATCCTAGCGCTGATGGTAACCCTAACCCTAACCCTAACATTATCCCAGGGCTGATGCTAACCCTAACTCTAACACTATCCTAGGGCTGATGCTAACCCTAACCCTAACACTAACACTATCCTAGGGCTGATGCTAACCCTAACCCTATCCTTAACACTATCCTAGAGCTGATGATAACCCTAACCCTAACCCTAACCCTAACCCTAATACTCTCCTAGGGCTGATGCTAACCCTAACCCTAACCCTAACACTATCCTAGGTCTGATGCTAACCCTACCCCTAACACTATCCTAGGGCTGATGCTAACCCTAACCCTAACCCTAACACTATCCTAGGGCTGATGCTAACCCTAACCCTAACACTATCCTAGGCCTGAGGCTAACCCTAACCCTAACCCTATCGCTATCCTAGGGCTGATGCTAACCCTAACCCTAACACTATCCTAGGGCTGATGCTAACCCTAACGCTAACCCTAACACTATCCTAGGGCTGATGCTAACCCTAACCCTAACACTATCCTAGGCCTGATGATAACCCTAACCCTAACCCTAACACTATCCTAGGGCTGATGCTAACCCTAACCCTAACACTATCCTAGGGCTGATGCTAACCCTAACCCTAACCCTAACACTATCCTAGGGCTGATGCTAACCCTAACGCTAACCCTAAAACTATCCTTGAACTGATGCTAACCCTATCCCTAACCCTAACACTATCCTAGGCCTGATGGTAACCCTAACCCTAACCCTAACACTATCCTAGGGTTTATGTTAATCTTAACCCTAACACTATCCTAGGGCTGATGCTAACCCTAACCCTAACACTAACACTATCCTAGGGCTGATGCTAACCCTAACCCTAACTCTAACACTATCTTAGGGCTGAGGCTAACCCTAACCCTAACACTATCCTACGGCTGATGCTAACCCTAACCCTAACCCTAACACTATCCTAGGGCTGATGCTATCCCTAACCCTAACACTAACCTAGGCCTGATGCTAACCCTAACCCTAACCCTAACAGTATCCTAGGGCTGATGCTAACCCTAACCCTAACACTATCCTAGGGCTGATGCTAACCCTAACCCTAACCCTAACACTATCCTAGGGCTGATGCTAACCCTAACCCTAACACTACCCTAGGCCTGATGATAACCCTAACCCTAACCCTAACACTATCCTAGGGCTGATGCTAACCCTAACCCTAACACTATCCTAAGGCTGATGCTAACCCTAATCCTAACCCTAACACTATCCTAGTGCTGATGCTAACCCTAACGCTAACCCTAACACTATCCTTGAACTGATGCTAGCCCTAACCCTAACCCTAACACTATCCGAGGCCTGGTGATAACCCTAACCCTAACCCTAACACTATCCTAGGGTTTATGTTAACCCTAACCCTAACACTATCCTACGGCTGATGATAACCCTAACCCTAACCCTAACACTATCCTAGGGCTGATGATAACCCTAACCCTAACACTACCCTAGGCCTTATGCTAACCCTAACCGTAACCCTAACAGTATCCTAGGGCTGATGCTAACCCTAACCCTAACACTATCCTAGGGCTGATGCTAACCTTAACCCTAACCCTAACACTATCCTAGGGCTGATGCTAACCCTAACCCTAACACTGTCCTAGGGCTGATGATAACCCTAACCCTAATCCTAACATTATCCCAGGGCTGATGCTAACCCTAACCCTAACACTATCCTAGGGCTGATGCTAACCCTAACCCTAACACTAACACTATCCTAGGGCTGATGCTAACCCTAACCCTAACCCTAACACTATCCTAGAGCTGATGCTAACCCTAACCCTAACCCTAACCCTAACCCTAATACTATCCTAGGGCTACTGCTAACCCTAACCCTAACCCTAACACTATCCTAGGGCTGATGCTAACCCTAACACTAACACTATCCTAGGGCTGATGCTAACCCTAACCCTACCCCTAACACTATCCTTGGGCTGATGCTAACCCTAACCCTAACTCTAACACTATCCTAGGGCTGAGGCTAACCCTAACCCTAACACTATCCTACGGCTGATGCTAACCCTAACCCTAACCCTAACACTATCCTAAGGTTGATGGTAACCCTAACACTAACACTATCCTAAGCCTGGTGCTAACCCTAACTCTAACCCTAACACTATCCTAGGGCTGATGCTAACCCTAACCCTAATAATATCCTAGGGCTGATGCTAACCCTAACCCTAACCCTAACACTATCCTAGGCCTGATGACAACCCTAACCCTAACCCTAACACTATCCTAGGGCTGATGATAACCCTAACTCTAACAGTATACTAGGCCTGATGCTAACCCTAACCATAACCCTAACACTATCCTAGGGCTGATGCTAACCCTAACCCTAACACTATCCTAGGGCTGATGCTAACCCTAATCCTAACCCTAACACTATCCTAGGGCTGATGCTACCCCTAACGCTAACCCTAACACTATCCTTGAACTGATGCTAACCCTAACCCTAACCCTAACACTATCCTAGGCCTGATGATAACCCTAACCCTAAACCTAACAATATCCTAGGGTTTATGTTAACCCTAACCCTAACACTATCCTGCGGCTGATGATAACCCTAACCCTAACCCTAACACTATCCTAGGGCTGATGCTAACCCTAACCCTAACACTATCATAAGCCTGATGATAACCCTAACCCTAACCCTAACACTATCCTAGGGCTGATGCTAACCATAACCCTAACACTATCCTAGGGCTGATGCTAACCCTAACCCTAACCCTAACACTATCCTAGGGCTGATGCTAACCCTAACCCTAACACTATCCTAGGCCTGATGATAACCCTAACCCTAACCCTAACACTATCCTAGGGCTGATGCTAACCCTAACGCTAACCCTAAAACTATCCTTGAACTGATGCTAACCCTATCCCTAACCCTAACACTATCCTAGGCCTGATGATAACCCTAACCCTAACCCTAACACTATCCTAGTGTTGATGCTAACCCTAACCCTAACACTATCCTAGGGCTGATGCTAACCCTAACCCTAACGCTAACACTACCCTAGGGCTGATGCTATCCCTAACCCTAACACTATCCTAGGCCTGATGCTAACCCTAACCCTAACCCTAACACTATCCTAGGGCTGATGCTAACCCTAACCCTAACACTACCCTAGGCCTGATGATAACCCTAACCCTAACCCTAACACTATCCTAGGGCTGATGCTAAACCTAACCCTAACACTATCCTAGTGCTGATCCTAACCCTAATCCTAACCCTAACACTATCCTAGGGCTGATGCTAACCCTAACCCTAACACCATCCTAGGGCTGATGCTAACCCTAACCCTAACACTATCCTAGGGCTGATGCTAACCCTAACCCTAACACTAACACTATCCTAGGGCTGTTGCTAACCCTAACCCTAACACTACCCTAGGCCTGATGATAACCCTAACCCTAACCCTAACACTATCCTAGGGCTGATGCTAAACCTAACCCTAACACTATCGTAGGGCTGATGCTAACCCTAATCCTAACCCTAACACTATCCTAGGGCTGATGCTAACCCTAAGCCTAACACTATCCTAGGGCTGATGCTAACCCTAACCCTAACCCTAACACTATCCTAGGGCTGATGCTAACCCTAACCCTAACACTATCCTAGGGCTGATGCTAACCCTAACCCTAACCCTAATATTATCCCAGGGCTGATGCTAACCCTAACCCTAACATTATCCTAGGGCTGATGCTAACCCTAACCCTAACACTATCCTAGGGCTGATGCTAACCCTAACCCTAACCCAAACACTATCCTAGGGCTGATGCTAACCCTAACCATAACACTATCATAGGCCTGATGATAACCCTAACCCTAACCCTAACACTATCCTAGGGCTGATGCTAACCCTAACAATAACACTATCCTAGGCCTGATGTTAACCGTAACCCTAACCCTAACACTATCCTAGGACTGATGCTAACCCTAACCCTAACACTATCCTAGGGCTGATGCTAACCCGAACCCTAACCCTAACACTACCCTAGGGCTGATGCTAACCCTAACCCTAACACTATCCTAGGCCTGATGATAACCCTAACCCTAACACTAACACTATCCTAGGGCTGATGCTAACCCTAACCCTAACACTATCCTAGGGCTGATGCTAACCCTAACCCTAACCCTAACACTATCCTAGGGCTGATGCTAACCCTAACTCTAACACTATCCTAGGCCTGATGCTAACCCTATCCCTAACCCTAACACTATCCTAGGCCTGATGATAACCCTAACCCTAGCCCTAACACTATCCTAGGGTTTATGTTAATCCTAACCCTAACACTATCCTAGGGCTGATGCTAACCCTAACCCTAACCCTAACACTATCCTAGGGCTGATGCTAACCCTAACACTAACTCTAACACTATCTTATGGCTGAGGCTAACCCTAACACTAACACTATCCTACGGCTGATGCTAACCCTAACCCTAACGCTAACACTACCCTAGGGCTGATGCTATCCCTAACCCTAACACTATCCTAGGCCTGATGCTAACCCTAACCCTAACCCTAACACTATCCTAGGGCTGATGCTAACCCTAACCCTAACACTACCCTAGGCCTGATGATAACCCTAACCCTAACCCTAACACTATCCTAGGGCTGATGCTAACCCTAACCCTAACACTATCCTAGGGCTGATGCTAACCCTAACCCTAACCCTAATATTATCCCAGGGCTGATGCTAACCCTAACCCTAACACTATCCTAGGGCTGATGCTAACCCTAACCCTAACACTAACACTATCCTAGGGCTGATGCTAACCCTAACCCTAACCTTAACACTATCCTAGAGCTGATGATATCCCTAACCCTAACCATAACCCTAACCCTAATACTCTCCTAGGGCTGATGCTAACCCTAACCCTAACCCTAACACTATCCTAGGGCTGATGCTAACCCTAACCCTAACACTATCCTAGGGCTGATGCTAACCCTAACCCTAACCCTAACACAATCCTAGGGCTGATGCTT
This sequence comes from Lemur catta, assembly GCF_020740605.2. Taxonomy (NCBI): domain Eukaryota; kingdom Metazoa; phylum Chordata; class Mammalia; order Primates; family Lemuridae; genus Lemur; species Lemur catta. The sequence goes on along the minus strand of NW_025423878.1, from coordinate 506,822 downwards.
ACCCTAACCCTAACACTAACACTATCCTAGGGCTGTTGCTAACCCTAACCCTTACCCTAACACTATCCTAGGGCTGATGCTAACCCTAACCCTAACCCTAACACTATCCTAGGGCTGATGCTAACCCTAACCCTAACACTACCCTAGGCCTGATGATAACCCTAACCCTAACCCTAACACTATCCTAGGGCTGATGCTAAACCTCACCCTAACACTATCCTAGGGCTGATGCTAACCCTAATCCTAACCCTAACACTATCCTAGGGCTGATGCTAACCCTAACCCTAACACTATCCTAGGGCTGATGCTAACCCTAACCCTAACCCTAACACTATCCTAGGGCTGATGCTAACCCTAACCCTAACACTATGCTAGGGCTGATGCTAACCCTAACCCTAACCCTAACATTATCCCAGGGCTGATGCTAACCCTAACCCTAACACTATCCTAGGGCTGATGCTAACCCTAACCCTAACACTAACACTATCCTAGGGCTGATGCTAACCCTAACCCTAACCTTTACACTATCCTAGAGCTGATGATAACCCTAACCCTAACCCTAACCCTAACCCTAATACTCTCCTAGGGCTGATGCTAACCCTAACACTAACCCTAACACTATCCTAGGGATGATGCTAACCCTACCCCTAACACTATCCTAGGGCTGATGCTAACCCTAACCCTAACCCTAACACTATACTAGGGCTGATGCTAACCCTTACCCTAACACTATCATAGGCCTGATGATAACCCTAACCCTAACCCTAACACTATCCTAGGGCTGATGCTAACCCTAACCCTAACACTATCCTAGGCCTGATGCTAACCCTAACCCTAACCCTAACACTATCCTAGGGCTGATGCTAACCCTAACCCTAACACTATCCTAGGGCTGATGCTAACCCTAACCCTAACACTACCCTAGGCCTGATGATAACCCTAACCCTAACCCTAACACTATCCTAGGGCTGATGCTAACCCTAACCCTAACACTATCCTAGGGCTGATGCTAACCCTAACCCTAACCCTAATATTATCCCAGGGCTGATGCTAACCCTAACCCTAACACTATCCTAGGGCTGATGCTAACCCTAACCCTAACACTAACACTATCCTAGGGCTGATGCTAACCCTAACCCTAACCTTAACACTATCCTAGAGCTGATGATATCCCTAACCCTAACCATAACCCTAACCCTAATACTCTCCTAGGGCTGATGCTAACCCTAACCCTAACCCTAACACTATCTTAGGGCTGATGCTAACCCTAACCCTAACACTATCCTAGGGCTGATGCTAACCCTAACCCTAACCCTAACACAATCCTAGGGCTGATGCTAACCCTAACCCTAACACTAACACTATCCTAGGGCTGTTGCTAACCCTAACCCTTACCCTAACACTATCCTAGGGCTGATGCTAACCCTAACCCTAACCCTAATATTATCCCAGGGCTGATGCTAACCCTAACCCTAACACTATCCTACGCTGATGCTAACCCTAACCCTAACACTAACACTATCCTAGGGCTGATGCTAACCCTAACCCTAACCTTAACACTATCCTAGAGCTGATGATATCCCTAACCCTAACCATAACCCTAACCCTAATACTCTCCTAGGGCTGATGCTAACCCTAACCCTAACCCTAACACTATCCTAGGGCTGATGCTAACCCTAACCCTAACACTATCCTAGGGCTGATGCTAACCCTAACCCTAACCCTAACACAATCCTAGGGCTGATGCTTACCCTAACCCTAACACTAACACTATCCTAGGGCTGTTGCTAACCCTAACCCTTACCCTAACACTATCCTAGGGCTGATGCTAACCCTAACCCTAACCCTAACACTATCCTAGGGCTGATGCTAACCCTAACCCTAACACTACCCTAGGCCTGATGATAACCCTAACCCTAACCCTAATACTATCCTAGGGCTGATGCTAAACCTCACCCTAACACTATCCTAGGGCTGATGCTAACCCTAATCCTAACCCTAACACTATCCTAGGGCTGATGCTAACCCTAACCCTAACACTATCCTAGGGCTGATGCTAACCCTAACCCTAACCCTAACACTATCCTAGGGCTGATGCTAACCCTAACCCTAACACTATGCTAGGGCTGATGCTAACCCTAACCCTAACCCTAACATTATCCCAGGGCTGATGCTAACCCTAACCCTAACACTAACACTATCCTAGGGCTGATGCTAACCCTAACCCTAACCTTTACACTATCCTAGAGCTGATGATAACCCTAACCCTAACCCTAACCCTAACCCTAATACTCTCCTAGGGCTGATGCTAACCCTAACACTAACCCTAACACTATCCTAGGGATGATGCTAACCCTACCCCTAACACTATCCTAGGGCTGATGCTAACCCTAACCCTAACCCTAACACTATACTAGGGCTGATGCTAACCCTTACCCTAACACTATCATAGGCCTGATGATAACCCTAACCCTAACCCTAACACTATCCTAGGGCTGATGCTAACCCTAACCCTAACACTATCCTAGGCCTGATGCTAACCCTAACCCTAACCCTAACACTATCCTAGGGCTGATGCTAACCCTAACCCTAACAATATCCTAGGGCTGATGCTAACCCTAACCCTAACACTACCCTAGGCCTGATGATAACCCTAACCCTAACCCTAACACTATCCTAGGGCTGATGCTAACCCTAACCCTAACACTATCCTAGGGCTGATGCTAACCCTAACCCTAACCCTAATATTATCCCAGGGCTGATGCTAACCCTAACCCTAACACTATCCTAGGGCTGATGCTAACCCTAACCCTAACACTAACACTATCCTAGGGCTGATGCTAACCCTAACCCTAACCTTAACACTATCCTAGAGCTGATGATATCCCTAACCCTAACCATAACCCTAACCCTAATACTCTCCTAGGGCTGATGCTAACCCTAACCCTAACCCTAACACTATCTTAGGGCTGATGCTAACCCTAACCCTAACACTATCCTAGGGCTGATGCTAACCCTAACCCTAACCCTAACACAATCCTAGGGCTGATGCTAACCCTAACCCTAACACTAACACTATCCTAGGGCTGTTGCTAACCCTAACCCTTACCCTAACACTATCCTAGGGCTGATGCTAACCCTAACCCTAACCCTAACACTATCCTAGGGCTGATGCTAACCCTAACCCTAACACTACCCTAGGCCTGATGATAAAACTAACCCTAACCCTAACACTATCCTAGGGCTGATGCTAAACCTCACCCTAACACTATCCTAGGGCTGATGCTAACCCTAATCCTAACCCTAACACTATCCTAGGGCTGATGCTAACCCTAACCCTAACACTATCCTAGGGCTGATGCTAACCCTAACCCTAACCCTAACAGTATCCTAGGGCTGATGCTAACCCTAACCCTAACACTATGCTAGGGCTGATGCTAACCCTAACCCTAACCCTAACATTATCCCAGGGCTGATGCTAACCCTAACCCTAACACTATCCTAGGGCTGATGCTAACCCTAACCCTAACACTAACACTATCCTAGGGCTGATGCTAACCCTAACCCTAACCTTTACACTATCCTAGAGCTGATGATAACCCTAACCCTAACCCTAACCCTAACCCTAATACTCTCCTAGGGCTGATGCTAACCCTAACACTAACCCTAACACTATCCTAGGGATGATGCTAACCCTACCCCTAACACTATCCTAGGGCTGATGCTAACCCTAACCCTAACCCTAACACTATACTAGGGCTGATGCTAACCCTTACCCTAACACTATCATAGGCCTGATGATAACCCTAACCCTAACCCTAACACTATCCTAGGGCTGATGCTAACCCTAACCCTAACACTATCCTAGGCCTGATGCTAACCCTAACCCTAACCCTAACACTATCCTAGGGCTGATGCTAACCCTAACCCTAACACTATCCTAGGGCTGATGCTAACCCTAACGCTAACCCTAACACTTTCCTAGGGCTGATGCTACCCCTAACGCTAACTCTAACACTATCCTTGAACTGATGCTAACCCTAACCCTAACCCTAACACTATCCTAGGCCTGATGATAACCGTAACCCTAACCCTAACACTATCCTAGGGCTGATGCTAACCCTAACCCTAACACTATCCTAAGGCTGATGCTAACGCTAATCCTAACCCTAACACTATCCTAGGGCTGATGCTAACCCTAATCCTAACCCTAACACTATCCTAGGGCTGATGCTAACCCTAACCCTAACACCATCCTAGGGCTGATGCTAACCCTAACCCTAACACTATCCTAGGGCTGATGCTAACCCTAACCCTAACCCTAACACTATCCTAGGGCTGTTGCTAACCCTAACCCTAACACTACCCTAGGCCTGATGATAACCCTAACCCTAACCCTAACCCTAACACTATCCTAGGGCTGATGCTAAACCTAACCCTAACACTATCCTAGGGCTGATGCTAACCCTAATCCTAACCCTAACACTATCCTAGGGCTGATGCTAACCCTAACCCTAACACTATCCTAGGGCTGATGCTAACCCTAACCCTAACCCTAACACTATCCTAGGGCTGATGATAACCCTAACCCTAACACTATCCTAGGGCTGATGCTAACCCTAACCCTAACCCTAACATTATCCCAGGGCTGATGCTAACCCTAACCCTAACACTATCCTAGGGCTGATGCTAACCCTAACCCTAACACTAACACTATCCTAGGGCTGATGCTAACCCTACCCTAACCTTAACACTATCCTAGAGCTGATGATAACCCTAACCCTAACCCTAACCCTAACCCTAATACTCTCCTAGGGCTGATGCTAACCCTAACACTAACCCTAACACTATCTTAGGGCTGATGCTTACCCTACCCCTAACCCTAAAACTATCCTTGAACTGATGCTAACCCTATCCCTAACCCTGACACTATCCTAGGCCTGATGATAACCCTAACCCTAACCCTAACACTATCCTAGGGTTTATGTTAATCCTAACCCTAACACTATCCTAGGGCTGATGCTAACCCTAACCCTAACCCTAACACTATCCTAGGGCTGATGCTATCCCTAACCCTAACACTATCCTAGGCCTGATGCTAACCCTATCCATAACCCTAACACTATCCTAGGGCTGATGCTAACCATAACCCTAACACTATCCCAGGGCTGATGCTAACCCTAACCCTAACCCTAACACTATCCTAGGGCTGATGCTAACCCTAACCCTAACACTACCCTAGGCCTGATGATAACCCTAACCCTAACCCTAACACTATCCTAGGGCTGATGCTAACCCTAACCCTAACACTATCCTAGGGCTGATGCTAACCCTAATCCTAACCCTAACACTATCCTAGGGCTGATCCTAACCCTAACCCTAACACCAACCTAGGGCTGATGCTAACCCTAACCCTAACACTATCCTAGGGCTGATGCTAACCCTAACCCTAACCCTAACACTATCCTAGGGCTGATGCTAACACTAACACTAACCCTAAAAATATCCTTGAACTGATGCTAACCCTATCCCTAACCCTAACACTATCCTAGGCCTGATGGTAACCCTAACCCTAACCCTAACACTATCCTAGGGTTTATGTTAATCCTAACCCTAACACTATCCTAGGGCTTATGCTAACCCTAACCCTAACCCTAACACTATCCTAGGGCTAATGCTAACCCTAACCCTAACCCTAACACTATCCTAGGGCTGATGCTAACACTAACACTAAGCCTAAAACTATCCTTGAACTGATGCTAACCCTATCCCTAACCCTAACACTATCCTAGGCCTGATGGTAACCCTAACCCTAACCCTAACACTATCCTAGGGTTTATGTTAATCCTAACCCTAACACTATCCTAGGGCTGATGCTAACCCTAACCCTAACCCTAACACTATCCTAGGGCTGATGCTAACCCTAACCCTAACACTACCCTAGGCCTGATGATAACCCTAACCCTAACCCTAACACTATCCTAGGGCTGATGCTAACCCTAACCCTAACACTATCCTAAGGCTGATGCTAACCCTAATCCTAAACCTAACTCTATCCTAGGGCTGATGCTAACCCTAACGCTAACCCTAACACTATCCTTGAACTGATGCTAACCCTAACCCTAACCCTAACACTATCCTAGGCCTGATGATAACCCTAACCCTAACCCTAACACTATCCTAGGGCTGATGCTAACCCTAACCCTAACACTATCCTAAGGCTGATGCTAACCCTAATCCTAACCCTAACACTATCCTAGGGCTGATGCTAACCCTAATCCTAACCCTAACACTATCCTAGGGTTGATGCTAACCCTAACCCTAACACCATCCTACGGCTGATGCTAACCCTAACCCTAACACTATCCTAGGGCTGTTGCTAACCCTAACCCTAACACTACCCTAGGCCTGATGATAACCCTAACCCTAACCCTAACACTATCCTAGGGCTGATGCTAACCCTAACCCTAACACTATCCTAGGGCTGATGCTAACACTAATCCTAACCCTAACACTATCCTAGGACTGATGCTAACCCTAAACCTAACACTATCCTAGGGCTGATGCTAACCCTAACACTAACCCTAACACTATCCTAGGGCTGATGCTAACCCTAACCCTAACACTATCATAGGGCTGATGCTAACCCTAACCCTAACCCTAACATTATCCCAGGGCTGATGCTAACCCTAACCCTAACACTATCCTAGGGCTGATGCTAACCCTAACCCTAACACTAACACTATCCTAGGGCTGATGCTAACCCTAACCCTAACCTTAACACTATCCTAGAGCTGATGATAACCCTAACCCTAACCCTAACGCTAACCCTAATACTCTCCTAGGGCTGATGCTAACCCTAACCCTAACCCTAACACTATCCTAGGGCTGATGCTAACCCTACCCCTAACACTATCCTAGGGCTGATGCTAACCCTAACCCTAACCCTAACACCATCCTAGGGCTGATGCTAACGCTAACCCTAACACTATCATAGGCCTGATGATAACCCTAACCCTAACCCTAACACTATCCTAGGCCTGATGCTAACCCTAACCCTAACCCTAACACTATCCTAGGGCTGATGCTAACCCTAACCCTAACACTATCCTAGGGCTGATGCTAACCCTAACCCTAACCCTAACACTATCCTAGGGCTGATGCTAACCCTAACCCTAACCCTAACACTATCCTAGGGCTGATGCTAACCCTAACTCTAACACTATCCTAGGCCTGATGATAACCCTAACCCTAACACTAACACTATCCTAGGGCTGATGCTAACCCTAACCCTAACACTATCCTAGGGCTGATGCTAACCCTAACCCTAACACTAACCTAGGGCTGATGCTAACCCTAACGCTAACCCTAAAACTATCCTTGAACTGATGCTAACCATATCCCTAACCCTAACACTATCCTAGGCCTGATGATAACCCTAACCCTAACCCTAACACTATCCTAGGGTTTATGTTAATCCTAACCCTAACACTATCCTATGGCTGATGCTAACCCTAACGCCTAACCCTAACACTATCCTAGGGCTGATGCTAACCCTAACACTAACTCTAACACTATCTTATGGCTGAGGCTAACCCTAACCCTAACACTATCCTACGGCTGATGCTAACCCTAACCCTAACGCTAACACTATCCTAGGGCTGATGCTATCCCTAACCCTAACACTATCCTAGGCCTGATGCTAACCCTAACCCTAACCCTAACACTATCCTAGGGCTGATGCTAACCCTAACCCTAACACTACCCTAGGCCTGATGATAACCCTAACCCTAACCCTAACACTATCCTAGGGCTGATGCTAACCCTAACCCTAACACTATCCTAGGGCTGATGCTAACCCTAACCCTAACCCTAATATTATCCCAGGGCTGATGCTAACCCTAACCCTAACACTATCCTACGCTGATGCTAACCCTAACCCTAACACTAACACTATCCTAGGGCTGATGCTAACCCTAACCCTAACCTTAACACTATCCTAGAGCTGATGATATCCCTAACCCTAACCATAACCCTAACCCTAATACTCTCCTAGGGCTGATGCTAACCCTAACCCTAACCCTAACACTATCCTAGGGCTGATGCTAACCCTAACCCTAACACTATCCTAGGGCTGATGCTAACCCTAACCCTAACCCTAACACAATCCTAGGGCTGATGCTTACCCTAACCCTAACACTAACACTATCCTAGGGCTGTTGCTAACCCTAACCCTTACCCTAACACTATCCTAGGGCTGATGCTAACCCTAACCCTAACCCTAACACTATCCTAGGGCTGATGCTAACCCTAACCCTAACACTACCCTAGGCCTGATGATAACCCTAACCCTAACCCTAATACTATCCTAGGGCTGATGCTAAACCTCACCCTAACACTATCCTAGGGCTGATGCTAACCCTAATCCTAACCCTAACACTATCCTAGGGCTGATGCTAACCCTAACCCTAACACTATCCTAGGGCTGATGCTAACCCTAATCCTAACCCTAACACTATCCTAGGGCTGATCCTAACCCTAACCCTAACACCAACCTAGGGCTGATGCTAACCCTAACCCTAACACTATCCTAGGGCTGATGCTAACCCTAACCCTAACCCTAACACTATCCTAGGGCTGATGCTAACACTAACACTAACCCTAAAAATATCCTTGAACTGATGCTAACCCTATCCCTAACCCTAACACTATCCTAGGCCTGATGGTAACCCTAACCCTAACCCTAACACTATCCTAGGGTTTATGTTAATCCTAACCCTAACACTATCCTAGGGCTTATGCTAACCCTAACCCTAACCCTAACACTATCCTAGGGCTAATGCTAACCCTAACCCTAACCCTAACACTATCCTAGGGCTGATGCTAACACTAACACTAAGCCTAAAACTATCCTTGAACTGATGCTAACCCTATCCCTAACCCTAACACTATCCTAGGCCTGATGGTAACCCTAACCCTAACCCTAACACTATCCTAGGGTTTATGTTAATCCTAACCCTAACACTATCCTAGGGCTGATGCTAACCCTAACCCTAACCCTAACACTATCCTAGGGCTGATGCTAACCCTAACCCTAACACTACCCTAGGCCTGATGATAACCCTAACCCTAACCCTAACACTATCCTAGGGCTGATGCTAACCCTAACCCTAACACTATCCTAAGGCTGATGCTAACCCTAATCCTAAACCTAACTCTATCCTAGGGCTGATGCTAACCCTAACGCTAACCCTAACACTATCCTTGAACTGATGCTAACCCTAACCCTAACCCTAACACTATCCTAGGCCTGATGATAACCCTAACCCTAACCCTAACACTATCCTAGGGCTGATGCTAACCCTAACCCTAACACTATCCTAAGGCTGATGCTAACCCTAATCCTAACCCTAACACTATCCTAGGGCTGATGCTAACCCTAATCCTAACCCTAACACTATCCTAGGGTTGATGCTAACCCTAACCCTAACACCATCCTACGGCTGATGCTAACCCTAACCCTAACACTATCCTAGGGCTGTTGCTAACCCTAACCCTAACACTACCCTAGGCCTGATGATAACCCTAACCCTAACCCTAACACTATCCTAGGGCTGATGCTAACCCTAACCCTAACACTATCCTAGGGCTGATGCTAACACTAATCCTAACCCTAACACTATCCTAGGACTGATGCTAACCCTAAACCTAACACTATCCTAGGGCTGATGCTAACCCTAACACTAACCCTAACACTATCCTAGGGCTGATGCTAACCCTAACCCTAACACTATCATAGGGCTGATGCTAACCCTAACCCTAACCCTAACATTATCCCAGGGCTGATGCTAACCCTAACCCTAACACTATCCTAGGGCTGATGCTAACCCTAACCCTAACACTAACACTATCCTAGGGCTGATGCTAACCCTAACCCTAACCTTAACACTATCCTAGAGCTGATGATAACCCTAACCCTAACCCTAACGCTAACCCTAATACTCTCCTAGGGCTGATGCTAACCCTAACCCTAACCCTAACACTATCCTAGGGCTGATGCTAACCCTACCCCTAACACTATCCTAGGGCTGATGCTAACCCTAACCCTAACCCTAACACCATCCTAGGGCTGATGCTAACGCTAACCCTAACACTATCATAGGCCTGATGATAACCCTAACCCTAACCCTAACACTATCCTAGGCCTGATGCTAACCCTAACCCTAACCCTAACACTATCCTAGGGCTGATGCTAACCCTAACCCTAACACTATCCTAGGGCTGATGCTAACCCTAACCCTAACCCTAACACTATCCTAGGGCTGATGCTAACCCTAACCCTAACCCTAACACTATCCTAGGGCTGATGCTAACCCTAACTCTAACACTATCCTAGGCCTGATGATAACCCTAACCCTAACACTAACACTATCCTAGGGCTGATGCTAACCCTAACCCTAACACTATCCTAGGGCTGATGCTAACCCTAACCCTAACACTAACCTAGGGCTGATGCTAACCCTAACGCTAACCCTAAAACTATCCTTGAACTGATGCTAACCATATCCCTAACCCTAACACTATCCTAGGCCTGATGATAACCCTAACCCTAACCCTAACACTATCCTAGGGTTTATGTTAATCCTAACCCTAACACTATCCTATGGCTGATGCTAACCCTAACGCCTAACCCTAACACTATCCTAGGGCTGATGCTAACCCTAACACTAACTCTAACACTATCTTATGGCTGAGGCTAACCCTAACCCTAACACTATCCTACGGCTGATGCTAACCCTAACCCTAACGCTAACACTATCCTAGGGCTGATGCTATCCCTAACCCTAACACTATCCTAGGCCTGATGCTAACCCTAACCCTAACCCTAACACTATCCTAGGGCTGATGCTAACCCTAACCCTAACACTACCCTAGGCCTGATGATAACCCTAACCCTAACCCTAACACTATCCTAGGGCTGATGCTAACCCTAACCCTAATATTATCCCAGGGCTGATGCTAACCCTAACCCTAACACTATCCTACGCTGATGCTAACCCTAACCCTAACACTAACACTATCCTAGGGCTGATGCTAACCCTAACCCTAACCTTAACACTATCCTAGAGCTGATGATATCCCTAACCCTAACCATAACCCTAACCCTAATACTCTCCTAGGGCTGATGCTAACCCTAACCCTAACCCTAACACTATCCTAGGGCTGATGCTAACCCTAACCCTAACACTATCCTAGGGCTGATGCTAACCCTAACCCTAACCCTAACACAATCCTAGGGCTGATGCTTACCCTAACCCTAACACTAACACTATCCTAGGGCTGTTGCTAACCCTAACCCTTACCCTAACACTATCCTAGGGCTGATGCTAACCCTAACCCTAACCCTAACACTATCCTAGGGCTGATGCTAACCCTAACCCTAACACTACCCTAGGCCTGATGATAACCCTAACCCTAACCCTAATACTATCCTAGGGCTGATGCTAAACCTCACCCTAACACTATCCTAGGGCTGATGCTAACCCTAATCCTAACCCTAACACTATCCTAGGGCTGATGCTAACCCTAACCCTAACACTATCCTAGGGCTGATGCTAACCCTAACCCTAACCCTAACACTATCCTAGGGCTGATGCTAACCCTAACCCTAACACTATGCTAGGGCTGATGCTAACCCTAACCCTAACCCTAACATTATCCCAGGGCTGATGCTAACCCTAACCCTAACACTAACACTATCCTAGGGCTGATGCTAACCCTAACCCTAACCTTTACACTATCCTAGAGCTGATGATAACCCTAACCCTAACCCTAACCCTAACCCTAATACTCTCCTAGGGCTGATGCTAACCCTAACACTAACCCTAACACTATCCTAGGGATGATGCTAACCCTACCCCTAACACTATCCTAGGGCTGATGCTAACCCTAACCCTAACCCTAACACTATACTAGGGCTGATGCTAACCCTTACCCTAACACTATCATAGGCCTGATGATAACCCTAACCCTAACCCTAACACTATCCTAGGGCTGATGCTAACCCTAACCCTAACACTATCCTAGGCCTGATGCTAACCCTAACCCTAACCCTAACACTATCCTAGGGCTGATGCTAACCCTAACCCTAACACTATCCTAGGGCTGATGCTAACCCTAACCCTAACACTACCCTAGGCCTGATGATAACCCTAACCCTAACCCTAACACTATCCTAGGGCTGATGCTAACCCTAACCCTAACACTATCCTAGGGCTGATGCTAACCCTAACCCTAACCCTAATATTATCCCAGGGCTGATGCTAACCCTAACCCTAACACTATCCTAGGGCTGATGCTAACCCTAACCCTAACACTAACACTATCCTAGGGCTGATGCTAACCCTAACCCTAACCTTAACACTATCCTAGAGCTGATGATATCCCTAACCCTAACCATAACCCTAACCCTAATACTCTCCTAGGGCTGATGCTAACCCTAACCCTAACCCTAACACTATCTTAGGGCTGATGCTAACCCTAACCCTAACACTATCCTAGGGCTGATGCTAACCCTAACCCTAACCCTAACACAATCCTAGGGCTGATGCTAACCCTAACCCTAACACTAACACTATCCTAGGGCTGTTGCTAACCCTAACCCTTACCCTAACACTATCCTAGGGCTGATGCTAACCCTAACCCTAACCCTAACACTATCCTAGGGCTGATGCTAACCCTAACCCTAACACTACCCTAGGCCTGATGATAACCCTAACCCTAACCCTAACACTATCCTAGGGCTGATGCTAAACCTCACCCTAACACTATCCTAGGGCTGATGCTAACCCTAATCCTAACCCTAACACTATCCTAGGGCTGATGCTAACCCTAACCCTAACACTATCCTAGGGCTGATGCTAACCCTAACCCTAACCCTAACACTATCCTAGGGCTGATGCTAACCCTAACCCTAACACTATGCTAGGGCTGATGCTAACCCTAACCCTAACCCTAACATTATCCCAGGGCTGATGCTAACCCTAACCCTAACACTATCCTAGGGCTGATGCTAACCCTAACCCTAACACTAACACTATCCTAGGGCTGATGCTAACCCTAACCCTAACCTTTACACTATCCTAGAGCTGATGATAACCCTAACCCTAACCCTAACCCTAACCCTAATACTCTCCTAGGGCTGATGCTAACCCTAACACTAACCCTAACACTATCCTAGGGATGATGCTAACCCTACCCCTAACACTATCCTAGGGCTGATGCTAACCCTAACCCTAACCCTAACACTATACTAGGGCTGATGCTAACCCTTACCCTAACACTATCATAGGCCTGATGATAACCCTAACCCTAACCCTAACACTATCCTAGGGCTGATGCTAACCCTAACCCTAACACTATCCTAGGCCTGATGCTAACCCTAACCCTAACCCTAACACTATCCTAGGGCTGATGCTAACCCTAACCCTAACACTATCCTAGGGCTGATGCTAACCCTAACGCTAACCCTAACACTTTCCTAGGGCTGATGCTACCCCTAACGCTAACTCTAACACTATCCTTGAACTGATGCTAACCCTAACCCTAACCCTAACACTATCCTAGGCCTGATGATAACCGTAACCCTAACCCTAACACTATCCTAGGGCTGATGCTAACCCTAACCCTAACACTATCCTAAGGCTGATGCTAACGCTAATCCTAACCCTAACACTATCCTAGGGCTGATGCTAACCCTAATCCTAACCCTAACACTATCCTAGGGCTGATGCTAACCCTAACCCTAACACCATCCTAGGGCTGATGCTAACCCTAACCCTAACACTATCCTAGGGCTGATGCTAACCCTAACCCTAACCCTAACACTATCCTAGGGCTGTTGCTAACCCTAACCCTAACACTACCCTAGGCCTGATGATAACCCTAACCCTAACCCTAACCCTAACACTATCCTAGGGCTGATGCTAAACCTAACCCTAACACTATCCTAGGGCTGATGCTAACCCTAATCCTAACCCTAACACTATCCTAGGGCTGATGCTAACCCTAACCCTAACACTATCCTAGGGCTGATGCTAACCCTAACCCTAACCCTAACACTATCCTAGGGCTGATGCTAACCCTAACCCTAACACTATCCTAGGGCTGATGCTAACCCTAACCCTAACCCTAACATTATCCCAGGGCTGATGCTAACCCTAACCCTAACACTATCCTAGGGCTGATGCTAACCCTAACCCTAACACTAACACTATCCTAGGGCTGATGCTAACCCTACCCTAACCTTAACACTATCCTAGAGCTGATGATAACCCTAACCCTAACCCTAACCCTAACCCTAATACTCTCCTAGGGCTGATGCTAACCCTAACACTAACCCTAACACTATCTTAGGGCTGATGCTTACCCTACCCCTAACCCTAAAACTATCCTTGAACTGATGCTAACCCTATCCCTAACCCTGACACTATCCTAGGCCTGATGATAACCCTAACCCTAACCCTAACACTATCCTAGGGTTTATGTTAATCCTAACCCTAACACTATCCTAGGGCTGATGCTAACCCTAACCCTAACCCTAACACTATCCTAGGGCTGATGCTATCCCTAACCCTAACACTATCCTAGGCCTGATGCTAACCCTATCCATAACCCTAACACTATCCTAGGGCTGATGCTAACCATAACCCTAACACTATCCCAGGGCTGATGCTAACCCTAACCCTAACCCTAACACTATCCTAGGGCTGATGCTAACCCTAACCCTAACACTACCCTAGGCCTGATGATAACCCTAACCCTAACCCTAACACTATCCTAGGGCTGATGCTAACCCTAACCCTAACACTATCCTAGGGCTGATGCTAACCCTAATCCTAACCCTAACACTATCCTAGGGCTGATGCTAACCCTAACCCTAACACCAACCTAGGGCTGATGCTAACCCTAACCCTAACACTATCCTAGGGCTGATGCTAACCCTAACCCTAACCCTAACACTATCCTAGGGCTGATGCTAACACTAACACTAACCCTAAAAATATCCTTGAACTGATGCTAACCCTATCCCTAACCCTAACACTATCCTAGGCCTGATGGTAACCCTAACCCTAACCCTAACACTATCCTAGGGTTTATGTTAATCCTAACCCTAACACTATCCTAGGGCTTATGCTAACCCTAACCCTAACCCTAACACTATCCTAGGGCTAATGCTAACCCTAACCCTAACCCTAACACTATCCTAGGGCTGATGCTAACACTAACACTAAGCCTAAAACTATCCTTGAACTGATGCTAACCCTATCCCTAACCCTAACACTATCCTAGGCCTGATGGTAACCCTAACCCTAACCCTAACACTATCCTAGGGTTTATGTTAATCCTAACCCTAACACTATCCTAGGGCTGATGCTAACCCTAACCCTAACCCTAACACTATCCTAGGGCTGATGCTAACCCTAACCCTAACACTACCCTAGGCCTGATGATAACCCTAACCCTAACCCTAACACTATCCTAGGGCTGATGCTAACCCTAACCCTAACACTATCCTAAGGCTGATGCTAACCCTAATCCTAACCCTAACTCTATCCTAGGGCTGATGCTAACCCTAACGCTAACCCTAACACTATCCTTGAACTGATGCTAACCCTAACCCTAACCCTAACACTATCCTAGGCCTGATGATAACCCTAACCCTAACCCTAACACTATCCTAGGGCTGATGCTAACCCTAACCCTAACACTATCCTAAGGCTGATGCTAACCCTAATCCTAACCCTAACACTATCCTAGGGCTGATGCTAACCCTAATCCTAACCCTAACACTATCCTAGGGTTGATGCTAACCCTAACCCTAACACCATCCTACGGCTGATGCTAACCCTAACCCTAACACTATCCTAGGGCTGTTGCTAACCCTAACCCTAACACTACCCTAGGCCTGATGATAACCCTAACCCTAACCCTAACACTATCCTAGGGCTGATGCTAACCCTAACCCTAACACTATCCTAGGGCTGATGCTAACACTAATCCTAACCCTAACACTATCCTAGGACTGATGCTAACCCTAAACCTAACACTATCCTAGGGCTGATGCTAACCCTAACACTAACCCTAACACTATCCTAGGGCTGATGCTAACCCTAACCCTAACACTATCATAGGGCTGATGCTAACCCTAACCCTAACCCTAACATTATCCCAGGGCTGATGCTAACCCTAACCCTAACACTATCCTAGGGCTGATGCTAACCCTAACCCTAACACTAACACTATCCTAGGGCTGATGCTAACCCTAACCCTAACCTTAACACTATCCTAGAGCTGATGATAACCCTAACCCTAACCCTAACGCTAACCCTAATACTCTCCTAGGGCTGATGCTAACCCTAACCCTAACCCTAACACTATCCTAGGGCTGATGCTAACCCTACCCCTAACACTATCCTAGGGCTGATGCTAACCCTAACCCTAACCCTAACACCATCCTAGGGCTGATGCTAACGCTAACCCTAACACTATCATAGGCCTGATGATAACCCTAACCCTAACCCTAACACTATCCTAGGCCTGATGCTAACCCTAACCCTAACCCTAACACTATCCTAGGGCTGATGCTAACCCTAACCCTAACACTATCCTAGGGCTGATGCTAACCCTAACCCTAACCCTAACACTATCCTAGGGCTGATGCTAACCCTAACCCTAACCCTAACACTATCCTAGGGCTGATGCTAACCCTAACTCTAACACTATCCTAGGCCTGATGATAACCCTAACCCTAACACTAACACTATCCTAGGGCTGATGCTAACCCTAACCCTAACACTATCCTAGGGCTGATGCTAACCCTAACCCTAACACTAACCTAGGGCTGATGCTAACCCTAACGCTAACCCTAAAACTATCCTTGAACTGATGCTAACCCTATCCCTAACCCTAACACTATCCTAGGCCTGATGATAACCCTAACCCTAACCCTAACACTATCCTAGGGTTTATGTTAATCCTAACCCTAACACTATCCTATGGCTGATGCTAACCCTAACGCCTAACCCTAACACTATCCTAGGGCTGATGCTAACCCTAACACTAACTCTAACACTATCTTATGGCTGAGGCTAACCCTAACCCTAACACTATCCTACGGCTGATGCTAACCCTAACCCTAACGCTAACACTATCCTAGGGCTGATGCTATCCCTAACCCTAACACTATCCTAGGCCTGATGCTAACCCTAACCCTAACCCTAACACTATCCTAGGGCTGATGCTAACCATAACCCTAACACTATCCTAGGGCTGATGCTAACCCTAACCCTAACCCTAACACTATCTTGGGCTGATGCTAACCCTAACCCTAACACTACCCTAGGCCTGATGATAACCCTAACCCTAACACTATCCTAGGGCTGATGCTAACCCTAACCCTAACACTATCCTAGGGCTGATGCTAACCCTAATCCTAACCCTAACACTATCCTAGGGCTGATGCTAACCCTAACCCTAACACCATCCTAGGGCTGATGCTAACCCTAACCCTAACACTATCCTAGGGCTGATGCTAACCCTAACCCTAAGCCTAACACAATCCTAGGGCTGATGCTAACACTAACCCTAACACTAACCTAGGCCTGATGATAACCCTAACCCTAACCCTAACAATATCCTAGGGCTGATGCTAAACCTAACCCTAACACTATCCTAGGGCTGATGCTAATCCTAATCCTAACCCTAACACTATCCTAGGGCTGATGCTAACCCTAACCCTAACACTATCCTAGGGCTGATGCTAACCCTAACCCTTACCCTAACACTATCTTAGGGCTGATGCTAACCCTAACCCTAACACTATCCTAGCGCTGATGGTAACCCTAACCCTAACCCTAACATTATCCCAGGGCTGATGCTAACCCTAACTCTAACACTATCCTAGGGCTGATGCTAACCCTAACCCTAACACTAACACTATCCTAGGGCTGATGCTAACCCTAACCCTATCCTTAACACTATCCTAGAGCTGATGATAACCCTAACCCTAACCCTAACCCTAACCCTAATACTCTCCTAGGGCTGATGCTAACCCTAACCCTAACCCTAACACTATCCTAGGTCTGATGCTAACCCTACCCCTAACACTATCCTAGGGCTGATGCTAACCCTAACCCTAACCCTAACACTATCCTAGGGCTGATGCTAACCCTAACCCTAACACTATCCTAGGCCTGAGGCTAACCCTAACCCTAACCCTATCGCTATCCTAGGGCTGATGCTAACCCTAACCCTAACACTATCCTAGGGCTGATGCTAACCCTAACGCTAACCCTAACACTATCCTAGGGCTGATGCTAACCCTAACCCTAACACTATCCTAGGCCTGATGATAACCCTAACCCTAACCCTAACACTATCCTAGGGCTGATGCTAACCCTAACCCTAACACTATCCTAGGGCTGATGCTAACCCTAACCCTAACCCTAACACTATCCTAGGGCTGATGCTAACCCTAACGCTAACCCTAAAACTATCCTTGAACTGATGCTAACCCTATCCCTAACCCTAACACTATCCTAGGCCTGATGGTAACCCTAACCCTAACCCTAACACTATCCTAGGGTTTATGTTAATCTTAACCCTAACACTATCCTAGGGCTGATGCTAACCCTAACCCTAACACTAACACTATTCTAGGGCTGATGCTAACCCTAACCCTAACTCTAACACTATCTTAGGGCTGAGGCTAACCCTAACCCTAACACTATCCTACGGCTGATGCTAACCCTAACCCTAACCCTAACACTATCCTAGGGCTGATGCTATCCCTAACCCTAACACTAACCTAGGCCTGATGCTAACCCTAACCCTAACCCTAACACTATCCTAGGGCTGATGCTAACCCTAACCCTAACACTATCCTAGGGCTGATGCTAACCCTAACCCTAACCCTAACACTATCCTAGGGCTGATGCTAACCCTAACCCTAACACTACCCTAGGCCTGATGATAACCCTAACCCTAACCCTAACACTATCCTAGGGCTGATGCTAACCCTAACCCTAACACTATCCTAAGGCTGATGCTAACCCTAATCCTAACCCTAACACTATCCTAGTGCTGATGCTAACCCTAACGCTAACCCTAACACTATCCTTGAACTGATGCTAGCCCTAACCCTAACCCTAACACTATCCGAGGCCTGGTGATAACCCTAACCCTAACCCTAACACTATCCTAGGGTTTATGTTAACCCTAACCCTAACACTATCCTACGGCTGATGATAACCCTAACCCTAACCCTAACACTATCCTAGGGCTGATGATAACCCTAACCCTAACACTATCCTAGGCCTTATGCTAACCCTAACCGTAACCCTAACAGTATCCTAGGGCTGATGCTAACCCTAACCCTAACACTATCCTAGGGCTGATGCTAACCTTAACCCTAACCCTAACAGTATCCTAGGGCTGATGCTAACCCTAACCCTAACACTGTCCTAGGGCTGATGCTAACCCTAACCCTAATCCTAACATTATCCCAGGGCTGATGCTAACCCTAACCCTAACACTATCCTAGGGCTGATGCTAACCCTAACCCTAACACTAACACTATCCTAGGGCTGATGCTAACCCTAACCCTAACCCTAACACTATCCTAGAGCTGATGCTAACCCTAACCCTAACCCTAACCCTAACCCTAATACTATCCTAGGGCTACTGCTAACCCTAACCCTAACCCTAACACTATCCTAGGGCTGATGCTAACCCTAACACTAACACTATCCTAGGGCTGATGCTAACCCTAACCCTACCCCTAACACTATCCTTGGGCTGATGCTAACCCTAACCCTAACTCTAACACTATCCTAGGGCTGAGGCTAACCCTAACCCTAACACTATCCTACGGCTGATGCTAACCCTAACCCTAACCCTAACACTATCCTAAGGTTGATGGTAACCCTAACACTAACACTATCCTAAGCCTGGTGCTAACCCTAACTCTAACCCTAACACTATCCTAGGGCTGATGCTAACCCTAACCCTAATAATATCCTAGGGCTGATGCTAACCCTAACCCTAACCCTAACACTATCCTAGGCCTGATGACAACCCTAACCCTAACCCTAACACTATCCTAGGGCTGATGATAACCCTAACTCTAACAGTATACTAGGCCTGATGCTAACCCTAACCATAACCCTAACACTATCCTAGGGCTGATGCTAACCCTAACCCTAACACTATCCTAGGGCGGATGCTAACCCTAACCCCAACCCTAACACTATCCTAGGGCTGATGCTAACCCTAACCCTAACACTATGATAGGCCTGATGATAACCCTAACCCTAACCCTAACACTATCCTAGGGGTGATGATAACCCTAACTCTAACAGTATCCTATGCCTGATGCTAACCCTAACCATAACCCTAACACTATCCTAGGGCTGATGCTAACCCTAACCCTAACACTATCCTAGGGCTGATGCTAACCCTAACCCTAACCCTAACACTATCCTAGGGCTGATGCTAACCCAAACCCTAACACTATCCTAGGCCTGATGCTAACCCTAACCCTAACCCTAACACTATCCTAGGGCTGATGCTAACCCTAACCCTAACACTATCCTAGGGCTGATGCTAACCCTAACCCTAACCCTAACACTATCCTAGGGCTGATGCTAAACCTAACCCTAACACTATCCTAGGCCTGATGATAACCCTAACCCTAACCCTAACACTATCCTAGGGCTGATGCTAACCCTAACCCTAACACTATCCTAGGGCTGATGCTAACAATAACCTATCCCTAACACTATCCTAGGCCTGAAGCTAACCCTAACCCTAACACTATCCTAGGCCTGATGATAACCCTAACCCTAACACTAACAGTATCCTAGGGCTGATGCTAACCCAAACCCTAACACTATCCTGCGGCTGATGCTAACCCTAACCCTAACCCTAAGACTATCCTAGGGCTGATGCTAACCCTAACGCTAACCCTGAAATTATCCTTGAACTGATGCTAACCCTATCCCTAACCCTAACACTATCCTAGGCCTGATGATAACCCTAACCCTAACCCTAACACTATCCTAGGGTTTATGTTAATCCTAACCCTAACACTATCCTAGGGCTGATGCTAACCCTAACCCTAACCCTAACACTATCCTAGGGCTGATGCTATCCCTAACCCTAACACTATCCTAGGCCTGATGCTAACCCTATCCATAACCCTAACACTATCCTAGGGCTGATGCTAACCATAACCCTAACACTATCCCAGGGCTGATGCTAACCCTAACCCTAACCCTAACACTATCCTAGGGCTGATGCTAACCCTAACCCTAACACTACCCTAGGCCTGATGATAACCCTAACCCTAACCCTAACACTATCCTAGGGCTGATGCTAACCCTAACCCTAACACTATCCTAGGGCTGATGCTAACCCTAATCCTAACCCTAACACTATCCTAGGGCTGATGCTAACCCTAACCCTAACACCAACCTAGGGCTGATGCTAACCCTAACCCTAACACTATCCTAGGGCTGATGCTAACCCTAACCCTAACCCTAACACTATCCTAGGGCTGATGCTAACACTAACACTAACCCTAAAAATATCCTTGAACTGATGCTAACCCTATCCCTAACCCTAACACTATCCTAGGCCTGATGGTAACCCTAACCCTAACCCTAACACTATCCTAGGGTTTATGTTAATCCTAACCCTAACACTATCCTAGGGCTTATGCTAACCCTAACCCTAACCCTAACACTATCCTAGGGCTAATGCTAACCCTAACCCTAACCCTAACACTATCCTAGGGCTGATGCTAACACTAACACTAAGCCTAAAACTATCCTTGAACTGATGCTAACCCTATCCCTAACCCTAACACTATCCTAGGCCTGATGGTAACCCTAACCCTAACCCTAACACTATCCTAGGGTTTATGTTAATCCTAACCCTAACACTATCCTAGGGCTGATGCTAACCCTAACCCTAACCCTAACACTATCCTAGGGCTGATGCTAACCCTAACCCTAACACTACCCTAGGCCTGATGATAACCCTAACCCTAACCCTAACACTATCCTAGGGCTGATGCTAACCCTAACCCTAACACTATCCTAAGGCTGATGCTAACCCTAATCCTAACCCTAACTCTATCCTAGGGCTGATGCTAACCCTAACGCTAACCCTAACACTATCCTTGAACTGATGCTAACCCTAACCCTAACCCTAACACTATCCTAGGCCTGATGATAACCCTAACCCTAACCCTAACACTATCCTAGGGCTGATGCTAACCCTAACCCTAACACTATCCTAAGGCTGATGCTAACCCTAATCCTAACCCTAACACTATCCTAGGGCTGATGCTAACCCTAATCCTAACCCTAACACTATCCTAGGGTTGATGCTAACCCTAACCCTAACACCATCCTACGGCTGATGCTAACCCTAACCCTAACACTATCCTAGGGCTGTTGCTAACCCTAACCCTAACACTACCCTAGGCCTGATGATAACCCTAACCCTAACCCTAACACTATCCTAGGGCTGATGCTAACCCTAACCCTAACACTATCCTAGGGCTGATGCTAACACTAATCCTAACCCTAACACTATCCTAGGACTGATGCTAACCCTAAACCTAACACTATCCTAGGGCTGATGCTAACCCTAACACTAACCCTAACACTATCCTAGGGCTGATGCTAACCCTAACCCTAACACTATCATAGGGCTGATGCTAACCCTAACCCTAACCCTAACATTATCCCAGGGCTGATGCTAACCCTAACCCTAACACTATCCTAGGGCTGATGCTAACCCTAACCCTAACACTAACACTATCCTAGGGCTGATGCTAACCCTAACCCTAACCTTAACACTATCCTAGAGCTGATGATAACCCTAACCCTAACCCTAACGCTAACCCTAATACTCTCCTAGGGCTGATGCTAACCCTAACCCTAACCCTAACACTATCCTAGGGCTGATGCTAACCCTACCCCTAACACTATCCTAGGGCTGATGCTAACCCTAACCCTAACCCTAACACCATCCTAGGGCTGATGCTAACGCTAACCCTAACACTATCATAGGCCTGATGATAACCCTAACCCTAACCCTAACACTATCCTAGGCCTGATGCTAACCCTAACCCTAACCCTAACACTATCCTAGGGCTGATGCTAACCCTAACCCTAACACTATCCTAGGGCTGATGCTAACCCTAACCCTAACCCTAACACTATCCTAGGGCTGATGCTAACCCTAACCCTAACCCTAACACTATCCTAGGGCTGATGCTAACCCTAACTCTAACACTATCCTAGGCCTGATGATAACCCTAACCCTAACACTAACACTATCCTAGGG
This sequence comes from Lemur catta, assembly GCF_020740605.2. Taxonomy (NCBI): domain Eukaryota; kingdom Metazoa; phylum Chordata; class Mammalia; order Primates; family Lemuridae; genus Lemur; species Lemur catta. The sequence goes on along the minus strand of NW_025423878.1, from coordinate 483,404 downwards.
CTGATGCTAACCCTAACCCTAACACTATCCTAGGGCTGATGCTAACCCTAACCCTAACACTAACCTAGGGCTGATGCTAACCCTAACGCTAACCCTAAAACTATCCTTGAACTGATGCTAACCCTATCCCTAACCCTAACACTATCCTAGGCCTGATGATAACCCTAACCCTAACCCTAACACTATCCTAGGGTTTATGTTAATCCTAACCCTAACACTATCCTATGGCTGATGCTAACCCTAACGCCTAACCCTAACACTATCCTAGGGCTGATGCTAACCCTAACACTAACTCTAACACTATCTTATGGCTGAGGCTAACCCTAACCCTAACACTATCCTACGGCTGATGCTAACCCTAACCCTAACGCTAACACTATCCTAGGGCTGATGCTATCCCTAACCCTAACACTATCCTAGGCCTGATGCTAACCCTAACCCTAACCCTAACACTATCCTAGGGCTGATGCTAACCATAACCCTAACACTATCCTAGGGCTGATGCTAACCCTAACCCTAACCCTAACACTATCTTGGGCTGATGCTAACCCTAACCCTAACACTACCCTAGGCCTGATGATAACCCTAACCCTAACACTATCCTAGGGCTGATGCTAACCCTAACCCTAACACTATCCTAGGGCTGATGCTAACCCTAATCCTAACCCTAACACTATCCTAGGGCTGATGCTAACCCTAACCCTAACACCATCCTAGGGCTGATTCTAACCCTAACCCTAACACTATCCTAGGGCTGATGCTAACCCTAACCCTAAGCCTAACACAATCCTAGGGCTGATGCTAACACTAACCCTAACACTAACCTAGGCCTGATGATAACCCTAACCCTAACCCTAACAATATCCTAGGGCTGATGCTAAACCTAACCCTAACACTATCCTAGGGCTGATGCTAATCCTAATCCTAACCCTAACACTATCCTAGGGCTGATGCTAACCCTAACCCTAACACTACCCTAGGCCTGATGCTAACCCTAACCCTTACCCTAACACTATCTTAGGGCTGATGCTAACCCTAACCCTAACACTATCCTAGCGCTGATGGTAACCCTAACCCTAACCCTAACATTATCCCAGGGCTGATGCTAACCCTAACTCTAACACTATCCTAGGGCTGATGCTAACCCTAACCCTAACACTAACACTATCCTAGGGCTGATGCTAACCCTAACCCTATCCTTAACACTATCCTAGAGCTGATGATAACCCTAACCCTAACCCTAACCCTAACCCTAATACTCTCCTAGGGCTGATGCTAACCCTAACCCTAACCCTAACACTATCCTAGGTCTGATGCTAACCCTACCCCTAACACTATCCTAGGGCTGATGCTAACCCTAACCCTAACCCTAACACTATCCTAGGGCTGATGCTAACCCTAACCCTAACACTATCCTAGGCCTGAGGCTAACCCTAACCCTAACCCTATCGCTATCCTAGGGCTGATGCTAACCCTAACCCTAACACTATCCTAGGGCTGATGCTAACCCTAACGCTAACCCTAACACTATCCTAGGGCTGATGCTAACCCTAACCCTAACACTATCCTAGGCCTGATGATAACCCTAACCCTAACCCTAACACTATCCTAGGGCTGATGCTAACCCTAACCCTAACACTATCCTAGGGCTGATGCTAACCCTAACCCTAACCCTAACACTATCCTAGGGCTGATGCTAACCCTAACGCTAACCCTAAAACTATCCTTGAACTGATGCTAACCCTATCCCTAACCCTAACACTATCCTAGGCCTGATGGTAACCCTAACCCTAACCCTAACACTATCCTAGGGTTTATGTTAATCTTAACCCTAACACTATCCTAGGGCTGATGCTAACCCTAACCCTAACACTAACACTATTCTAGGGCTGATGCTAACCCTAACCCTAACTCTAACACTATCTTAGGGCTGAGGCTAACCCTAACCCTAACACTATCCTACGGCTGATGCTAACCCTAACCCTAACCCTAACACTATCCTAGGGCTGATGCTATCCCTAACACTAACACTAACCTAGGCCTGATGCTAACCCTAACCCTAACCCTAACACTATCCTAGGGCTGATGCTAACCCTAACCCTAACACTATCCTAGGGCTGATGCTAACCCTAACCCTAACCCTAACACTATCCTAGGGCTGATGCTAACCCTAACCCTAACACTACCCTAGGCCTGATGATAACCCTAACCCTAACCCTAACACTATCCTAGGGCTGATGCTAACCCTAACCCTAACACTATCCTAAGGCTGATGCTAACCCTAATCCTAACCCTAACACTATCCTAGTGCTGATGCTAACCCTAACGCTAACCCTAACACTATCCTTGAACTGATGCTAGCCCTAACCCTAACCCTAACACTATCCGAGGCCTGGTGATAACCCTAACCCTAACCCTAACACTATCCTAGGGTTTATGTTAACCCTAACCCTAACACTATCCTACGGCTGATGATAACCCTAACCCTAACCCTAACACTATCCTAGGGCTGATGATAACCCTAACCCTAACACTATCCTAGGCCTTATGCTAACCCTAACCGTAACCCTAACAGTATCCTAGGGCTGATGCTAACCCTAACCCTAACACTATCCTAGGGCTGATGCTAACCTTAACCCTAACCCTAACACTATCCTAGGGCTGATGCTAACCCTAACCCTAACACTGTCCTAGGGCTGATGCTAACCCTAACCCTAATCCTAACATTATCCCAGGGCTGATGCTAACCCTAACCCTAACACTATCCTAGGGCTGATGCTAACCCTAACCCTAACACTAACACTATCCTAGGGCTGATGCTAACCCTAACCCTAACCCTAACACTATCCTAGAGCTGATGCTAACCCTAACCCTAACCCTAACCCTAACCGTAATACTATCCTAGGGCTACTGCTAACCCTAACCCTAACCCTAACACTATCCTAGGGCTGATGCTAACCCTAACACTAACACTATCCTAGGGCTGATGCTAACCCTAACCCTACCCCTAACACTATCCTTGGGCTGATGCTAACCCTAACCCTAACTCTAACACTATCCTAGGGCTGAGGCTAACCCTAACCCTAACACTATCCTACGGCTGATGCTAACCCTAACCCTAACCCTAACACTATCCTAAGGTTGATGGTAACCCTAACACTAACACTATCCTAAGCCTGGTGCTAACCCTAACTCTAACCCTAACACTATCCTAGGGCTGATGCTAACCCTAACCCTAATAATATCCTAGGGCTGATGCTAACCCTAACCCTAACCCTAACACTATCCTAGGCCTGATGACAACCCTAACCCTAACCCTAACACTATCCTAGGGCTGATGATAACCCTAACTCTAACAGTATACTAGGCCTGATGCTAACCCTAACCATAACCCTAACACTATCCTAGGGCTGATGCTAACCCTAACCCTAACACTATCCTAGGGCGGATGCTAACCCTAACCCCAACCCTAACACTATCCTAGGGCTGATGCTAACCCTAACCCTAACACTATGATAGGCCTGATGATAACCCTAACCCTAACCCTAACACTATCCTAGGGGTGATGATAACCCTAACTCTAACAGTATCCTATGCCTGATGCTAACCCTAACCATAACCCTAACACTATCCTAGGGCTGATGCTAACCCTAACCCTAACACTATCCTAGGGCTGATGCTAACCCTAACCCTAACCCTAACACTATCCTAGGGCTGATGCTAACCCAAACCCTAACACTATCCTAGGCCTGATGCTAACCCTAACCCTAACCCTAACACTATCCTAGGGCTGATGCTAACCCTAACCCTAACACTATCCTAGGGCTGATGCTAACCCTAACCCTAACCCTAACACTATCCTAGGGCTGATGCTAAACCTAACCCTAACACTATCCTAGGCCTGATGATAACCCTAACCCTAACCCTAACACTATCCTAGGGCTGATGCTAACCCTAACCCTAACACTATCCTAGGGCTGATGCTAACAATAACCTATCCCTAACACTATCCTAGGCCTGAAGCTAACCCTAACCCTAACACTATCCTAGGCCTGATGATAACCCTAACCCTAACACTAACAGTATCCTAGGGCTGATGCTAACCCAAACCCTAACACTATCCTGCGGCTGATGCTAACCCTAACCCTAACCCTAAGACTATCCTAGGGCTGATGCTAACCCTAACGCTAACCCTGAAATTATCCTTGAACTGATGCTAACCCTATCCCTAACCCTAACACTATCCTAGGCCTGATGATAACCCTAACCCTAACCCTAACACTATCCTAGGGCTGATGCTAACCCTAACCCTAACCTTAACACTATCCTAGAGCTGATGATATCCCTAACCCTAACCATAACCCTAACCCTAATACTCTCCTAGGGCTGATGCTAACCCTAACCCTAACCCTAACACTATCCTAGGGCTGATGCTAACCCTAACCCTAACACTATCCTAGGGCTGATGCTAACCCTAACCCTAACCCTAACACAATCCTAGGGCTGATGCTAACCCTAACCCTAACACTAACACTATCCTAGGGCTGTTGCTAACCCTAACCCTTACCCTAACACTATCCTAGGGCTGATGCTAACCCTAACCCTAACCCTAACACTATCCTAGGGCTGATGCTAACCCTAACCCTAACACTACCCTAGGCCTGATGATAACCCTAACCCTAACCCTAACACTATCCTAGGGCTGATGCTAAACCTCACCCTAACACTATCCTAGGGCTGATGCTAACCCTAATCCTAACCCTAACACTATCCTAGGGCTGATGCTAACCCTAACCCTAACACTATCCTAGGGCTGATGCTAACCCTAACCCTAACCCTAACACTATCCTAGGGCTGATGCTAACCCTAACCCTAACACTATGCTAGGGCTGATGCTAACCCTAACCCTAACCCTAACATTATCCCAGGGCTGATGCTAACCCTAACCCTAACACTATCCTAGGGCTGATGCTAACCCTAACCCTAACACTAACACTATCCTAGGGCTGATGCTAACCCTAACCCTAACCTTTACACTATCCTAGAGCTGATGATAACCCTAACCCTAACCCTAACCCTAACCCTAATACTCTCCTAGGGCTGATGCTAACCCTAACACTAACCCTAACACTATCCTAGGGATGATGCTAACCCTACCCCTAACACTATCCTAGGGCTGATGCTAACCCTAACCCTAACCCTAACACTATACTAGGGCTGATGCTAACCCTTACCCTAACACTATCATAGGCCTGATGATAACCCTAACCCTAACCCTAACACTATCCTAGGGCTGATGCTAACCCTAACCCTAACACTATCCTAGGCCTGATGATAACCCTAACCATAACCCTAACACTATCCTAGGGCTGATGCTAACCCTAACCCTAACACTATCCTAGGGCTGATGCTAACCCTAACCCTAACACTACCCTAGGCCTGATGATAACCCTAACCCTAACCCTAACACTATCCTAGGGCTGATGCTAACCCTAACCCTAACACTATCCTAGGGCTGATGCTAACCCTAACCCTAACCCTAATATTATCCCAGGGCTGATGCTAACCCTAACCCTAACACTATCCTAGGGCTGATGCTAACCCTAACCCTAACACTAACACTATCCTAGGGCTGATGCTAACCCTAACCCTAACCTTAACACTATCCTAGAGCTGATGATATCCCTAACCCTAACCATAACCCTAACCCTAATACTCTCCTAGGGCTGATGCTAACCCTAACCCTAACCCTAACACTATCTTAGGGCTGATGCTAACCCTAATCCTAACACTGTCCTAGGGCTGATGCTAACCCTAACCCTAACCCTAACACAATCCTAGGGCTGATGCTAACCCTAACCCTAACACTAACACTATCCTAGGGCTGTTGCTAACCCTAACCCTTACCCTAACACTATCCTAGGGCTGATGCTAACCCTAACCCTAACCCTAACACTATCCTAGGGCTGATGCTAACCCTAACCCTAACACTACCCTAGGCCTGATGATAACCCTAACCCTAACCCTAACACTATCCTAGGGCTGATGCTAAACCTCACCCTAACACTATCCTAGGGCTGATGCTAACCCTAATCCTAACCCTAACACTATCCTAGGGCTGATGCTAACCCTAACCCTAACACTATCCTAGGGCTGATGCTAACCCTAACCCTAACCCTAACACTATCCTAGGGCTGATGCTAACCCTAACCCTAACACTATGCTAGGGCTGATGCTAACCCTAACCCTAACCCTAACATTATCCCAGGGCTGATGCTAACCCTAACCCTAACACTATCCTAGGGCTGATGCTAACCCTAACCCTAACACTAACACTATCCTAGGGCTGATGCTAACCCTAACCCTAACCTTTACACTATCCTAGAGCTGATGATAACCCTAACCCTAACCCTAACCCTAACCCTAATACTCTCCTAGGGCTGATGCTAACCCTAACACTAACCCTAACACTATCCTAGGGATGATGCTAACCCTACCCCTAACACTATCCTAGGGCTGATGCTAACCCTAACCCTAACCCTAACACTATACTAGGGCTGATGCTAACCCTTACCCTAACACTATCATAGGCCTGATGATAACCCTAACCCTAACCCTAACACTATCCTAGGGCTGATGCTAACCCTAACCCTAACACTATCCTAGGCCTGATGCTAACTCTAACCCTAACCCTAACACTATCCTAGGGCTGATGCTAACCCTAACCCTAACACTATCCTAGGGCTGATGCTAACCCTAACGCTAACCCTAACACTTTCCTAGGGCTGATGCTACCCCTAACGCTAACTCTAACACTATCCTTGAACTGATGCTAACACTAACCCTAACCCTAACACTATCCTAGGCCTGATGATAACCGTAACCCTAACCCTAACACTATCCTAGGGCTGATGCTAACCCTAACCCTAACACTATCCTAAGGCTGATGCTAACGCTAATCCTAACCCTAACACTATCCTAGGGCTGATGCTAACCCTAATCCTAACCCTAACACTATCCTAGGGCTGATGCTAACCCTAAACCTAACACCATCCTAGGGCTGATGCTAACCCTAACCCTAACACTATCCTAGGGCTGATGCTAACCCTAACCCTAACCCTAACACTATCCTAGGGCTGTTGCTAACCCTAACCCTAACACTACCCTAGGCCTGATGATAACCCTAACCCTAACCCTAACCCTAACACTATCCTAGGGCTGATGCTAAACCTAACCCTAACACTATCCTAGGGCTGATGCTAACCCTAATCCTAACCCTAACACTATCCTAGGGCTGATGCTAACCCTAACCCTAACACTATCCTAGGGCTGATGCTAACCCTAACCCTAACCCTAACACTATCCTAGGGCTGATGCTAACCCTAACCCTAACACTATCCTAGGGCTGATGCTAACCCTAACCCTAACCCTAACATTATCCCAGGGCTGATGCTAACCCTAACCCTAACACTATCCTAGGGCTGATGCTAACCCTAACCCTAACACTAACACTATCCTAGGGCTGATGCTAACCCTACCCTAACCTTAACACTATCCTAGAGCTGATGATAACCCTAACCCTAACCCTAACCCTAACCCTAATACTCTCCTAGGGCTGATGCTAACCCTAACACTAACCCTAACACTATCTTAGGGCTGATGCTTACCCTACCCCTAACCCTAAAACTATCCTTGAACTGATGCTAACCCTATCCCTAACCCTGACACTATCCTAGGCCTGATGATAACCCTAACCCTAACCCTAACACTATCCTAGGGTTTATGTTAATCCTAACCCTAACACTATCCTAGGGCTGATGCTAACCCTAACCCTAACCCTAACACTATCCTAGGGCTGATGCTATCCCTAACCCTAACACTATCCTAGGCCTGATGCTAACCCTATCCCTAACCCTAACACTATCCTAGGGCTGATGCTAACCATAACCCTAACACTATCCCAGGGCTGATGCTAACCCTAACCCTAACCCTAACACTATCCTAGGGCTGATGCTAACCCTAACCCTAACACTACCCTAGGCCTGATGATAACCCTAACCCTAACCCTAACACTATCCTAGGGCTGATGCTAACCCTAACCCTAACACTATCCTAGGGCTGATGCTAACCCTAATCCTAACCCTAACACTATCCTAGGGCTGATGCTAACCCTAACCCTAACACCAACCTAGGGCTGATGCTAACCCTAACCCTAACACTATCCTAGGGCTGATGCTAACCCTAACCCTAACCCTAACACTATCCTAGGGCTGATGCTAACACTAACACTAACCCTAAAACTATCCTTGAACTGATGCTAACCCTATCCATAACCCTAACACTATCCTAGGCCTGATGGTAACCCTAACCCTAACCCTAACACTATCCTAGGGTTTATGTTAATCCTAACCCTAACACTATCCTAGGGCTTATGCTAACCCTAACCCTAACCCTAACACTATCCTAGGGCTAATGCTAACCCGAACCCTAACTCTAACACTATCTTAGGGCTGAGGCTAACCCTAACCCTAACACTATCCTAGGGCTGATGCTATCCCTAACCCTAACACTACCCTAGGCATGATGCTAACCCTAACCCTAACCCTAACACTATCCTAGGGCTGATCCTAACCCTAACCCTAACACTATCCTAGGGCTGATGCTAACCCTAACCCTAACCCTAACACTATCCTAGGGCTGATGCTAACCCTAACCCTAACACTACCCTAGGCCTGATGATAACCCTAACCCTAACCCTAACACTATCCTAGGGCTGATGCTAACCCTAACCCTAACACTATCCTAAGGCTGATGCTAACCCTAATCCTAACCCTAACTCTATCCTAGGGCTGATGCTAACCCTAACGCTAACCCTAACACTATCCTTGAACTGATGCTAACCCTAACCCTAACCCTAACACTATCCTAGGCCTGATGATAACCCTAACCCTAACCCTAACACTATCCTAGGGCTGATGCTAACCCTAACCCTAACACTATCCTAAGGCTGATGCTAACCCTAATCCTAACCCTAACACTATCCTAGGGCTGATGCTAACCCTAACCCTAACCCTAACACTATCCTAGGGCTGATGCTAACACTAACACTAACCCTAAAACTATCCTTGAACTGATGCTAACCCTATCCCTAACCCTAACACTATCCTAGGCCTGATGGTAACCCTAACCCTAACCCTAACACTATCCTAGGGTTTATGTTAATCCTAACCCTAACACTATCCTAGGGCTTATGCTAACCCTAACCCTAACCCTAACACTATCCTAGGGCTAATGCTAACCCTAACCCTAACTCTAACACTATCTTAGGGCTGAGGCTAACCCTAACCCTAACACTATCCGTGGGCTGATGCTATCCCTAACCCTAACACTACCCTAGGCATGATGCTAACCCTAACCCTAACCCTAACACTATCCTAGGGCTGATCCTAACCCTAACCCTAACACTATCCTAGGGCTGATGCTAACCCTAACCCTAACCCTAACACTATCCTAGGGCTGATGCTAACCCTAACCCTAACACTACCCTAGGCCTGATGATAACCCTAACCCTAACCCTAACACTATCCTAGGGCTGATGCTAACCCAAACCCTAACACTATCCTAAGGCTGATGCTAACCCTAATCCTAACCCTAACTCTATCCTAGGGCTGATGCTAACCCTAACGCTAACCCTAACACTATCCTTGAACTGATGCTAACCCTAACCCTAACCCTAACACTATCCTAGGCCTGATGATAACCCTAACCCTAACCCTAACACTATCCTAGGGCTGATGCTAACCCTAACCCTAACACTATCCTAAGGCTGATGCTAACCCTAATCCTAACCCTAACACTATCCTAGGGCTGATGCTAACCCTAATCCTAACCCTAACACTATCCTAGGGTTGATGCTAACCCTAACCCTAACACCATCCTACGGCTGATGCTAACCCTAACCCTAACACTATCCTAGGGCTGTAGCTAACCCTAACCCTAACACTACCCTAGGCCTGATGATAACCCTAACCCTAACCCTAACACTATCCTAGGGCTGATGCTAACCCTAACCCTAACACTATCCTAGGGCTGATGCTAACACTAATCCTAACCCTAACACTATCCTAGGACTGATGCTAACCCTAACCCTAACACTATCCTAGGGCTGATGCTAACCCTAACACTAACCCTAACACTATCCTAGGGCTGATGCTAACCCTAACCCTAACACTATCCTAGGGCTGATGCTAACCCTAACCCTAACCCTAACATTATCCCAGGGCTGATGCTAACCCTAACCCTAACACTATCCTAGGGCTGATGCTAACCCTAACCCTAACACTAACACTATCCTAGGGCTGATGCTAACCCTAACCCTAACCTTAACACTATCCTAGAGCTGATGATAACCCTAACCCTAACCCTAACGCTAACCCTAATACTCTCCTAGGGCTGATGCTAACCTTAACCCTAACCCTAACACTATCCTAGGGCTGATGCTAACCCTACCCCTAACACTATCCTAGGGCTGATGCTAACCCTAACCCTAACCCTAACACTATCCTAGGGCTGATGCTAACGCTAACCCTAACACTATCATAGGCCTGATGATAACCCTAACCCTAACCCTAACAAAATCCTAGGCCTGATGCTAACCCTAACCCTAACCCTAACACTATCCTAGGGCTGATGCTAACCCTAACCCTAACACTATCCTAGGGCTGATGCTAACCCTAACCCTAACCCTAACACTATCCTAGGGCTGATGCTAACCCTAACCCTAACCCTAACACTATCCTAGGGCTGATGCTAACCCTAACTCTAACACTATCCTAGGCCTGATGATAACCCTAACCCTAACACTAACACTATCCTAGGGCTGATGCTAACCCTAACCCTAACACTATCCTAGGGCTGATGCTAACCCTAACCCTAACACTAACCTAGGGCTGATGCTAACCCTAACGCTAACCCTAAAACTATCCTTGAACTGATGCTAACCCTATCCCTAACCCTAACACTATCCTAGGCCTGATGATAACCCTAACCCTAACCCTAACACTATCCTAGGGTTTATGTTAATCCTAACCCTAACACTATCCTATGGCTGATGCTAACCCTAACGCCTAACCCTAACACTATCCTAGGGCTGATGCTAACCCTAACACTAACTCTAACACTATCTTATGGCTGAGGCTAACCCTAACCCTAACACTATCCTACGGCTGATGCTAACCCTAACCCTAACGCTAACACTATCCTAGGGCTGATGCTATCCCTAACCCTAACACTACCCTAGGCATGATGCTAACCCTAACCCTAACCCTAACACTATCCTAGGGCTGATCCTAACCCTAACCCTAACACTATCCTAGGGCTGATGCTAACCCTAACCCTAACCCTAACACTATCCTAGGGCTGATGCTAACCCTAATCCTAACACTACCCTAGGCCTGATGATAACCCTAACCCTAACCCTAACACTATCCTAGGGCTGATGCTAACCCTAACCCTAACACTATCCTAAGGCTGATGCTAACCCTAATCCTAACCCTAACTCTATCCTAGGGCTGATGCTAACCCTAACGCTAACCCTAACACTATCCTTGAACTGATGCTAACCCTAACCCTAACCCTAACACTATCCTAGGCCTGATGATAACCCTAACCCTAACCCTAACACTATCCTAGGGCTGATGCTAACCCTAACCCTAACACTATCCTAAGGCTGATGCTAACCCTAATCCTAACCCTAACACTATCCTAGGGCTGATGCTAACCCTAACCCTAACCCTAACACTATCCTAGGCCTGATGGTAACCCTAACCCTAACCCTAACACTATCCTAGGGTTTATGTTAATCCTAACCCTAACACTATCCTAGGGCTTATGCTAACCCTAACCCTAACCCTAACACTATCCTAGGGCTAATGCTAACCCTAACCCTAACTCTAACACTATCTTAGGGCTGAGGCTAACCCTAACCCTAACACTATCCGTGGGCTGATGCTATCCCTAACCCTAACACTACCCTAGGCATGATGCTAACCCTAACCCTAACCCTAACACTATCCTAGGGCTGATCCTAACCCTAACCCTAACACTATCCTAGGGCTGATGCTAACCCTAACCCTAACCCTAACACTATCCTAGGGCTGATGCTAACCCTAACCCTAACACTACCCTAGGCCTGATGATAACCCTAACCCTAACCCTAACACTATCCTAGGGCTGATGCTAACCCAAACCCTAACACTATCCTAAGGCTGATGCTAACCCTAATCCTAACCCTAACTCTATCCTAGGGCTGATGCTAACCCTAACGCTAACCCTAACACTATCCTTGAACTGATGCTAACCCTAACCCTAACCCTAACACTATCCTAGGCCTGATGATAACCCTAACCCTAACCCTAACACTATCCTAGGGCTGATGCTAACCCTAACCCTAACACTATCCTAAGGCTGATGCTAACCCTAATCCTAACCCTAACACTATCCTAGGGCTGATGCTAACCCTAATCCTAACCCTAACACTATCCTAGGGTTGATGCTAACCCTAACCCTAACACCATCCTACGGCTGATGCTAACCCTAACCCTAACACTATCCTAGGGCTGTAGCTAACCCTAACCCTAACACTACCCTAGGCCTGATGATAACCCTAACCCTAACCCTAACACTATCCTAGGGCTGATGCTAACCCTAACCCTAACACTATCCTAGGGCTGATGCTAACACTAATCCTAACCCTAACACTATCCTAGGACTGATGCTAACCCTAACCCTAACACTATCCTAGGGCTGATGCTAACCCTAACACTAACCCTAACACTATCCTAGGGCTGATGCTAACCCTAACCCTAACACTATCATAGGGCTGATGCTAACCCTAACCCTAACCCTAACATTATCCCAGGGCTGATGCTAACCCTAACCCTAACACTATCCTAGGGCTGATGCTAACCCTAACCCTAACACTAACACTATCCTAGGGCTGATGCTAACCCTAACCCTAACCTTAACACTATCCTAGAGCTGATGATAACCCTAACCCTAACCCTAACGCTAACCCTAATACTCTCCTAGGGCTGATGCTAACCTTAACCCTAACCCTAACACTATCCTAGGGCTGATGCTAACCCTACCCCTAACACTATCCTAGGGCTGATGCTAACCCTAACCCTAACCCTAACACTATCCTAGGGCTGATGCTAACGCTAACCCTAACACTATCATAGGCCTGATGATAACCCTAACCCTAACCCTAACAAAATCCTAGGCCTGATGCTAACCCTAACCCTAACCCTAACACTATCCTAGGGCTGATGCTAACCCTAACCCTAACACTATCCTAGGGCTGATGCTAACCCTAACCCTAACCCTAACACTATCCTAGGGCTGATGCTAACCCTAACCCTAACCCTAACACTATCCTAGGGCTGATGCTAACCCTAACTCTAACACTATCCTAGGCCTGATGATAACCCTAACCCTAACACTAACACTATCCTAGGGCTGATGCTAACCCTAACCCTAACACTATCCTAGGGCTGATGCTAACCCTAACCCTAACACTAACCTAGGGCTGATGCTAACCCTAACGCTAACCCTAAAACTATCCTTGAACTGATGCTAACCCTATCCCTAACCCTAACACTATCCTAGGCCTGATGATAACCCTAACCCTAACCCTAACACTATCCTAGGGTTTATGTTAATCCTAACCCTAACACTATCCTATGGCTGATGCTAACCCTAACGCCTAACCCTAACACTATCCTAGGGCTGATGCTAACCCTAACACTAACTCTAACACTATCTTATGGCTGAGGCTAACCCTAACCCTAACACTATCCTACGGCTGATGCTAACCCTAACCCTAACGCTAACACTATCCTAGGGCTGATGCTATCCCTAACCCTAACACTATCCTAGGCCTGATGCTAACCTTAACCCTAACCCTAACACTATCCTAGGGCTGATGCTAACCATAACCCTAACACTATCCTAGGGCTGATGCTAACCCTAACCCTAACCCTAACACTATCTTGGGCTGATGCTAACCCTAACCCTAACACTACCCTAGGCCTGATGATAACCCTAACCCTAACACTATCCTAGGGCTGATGCTAACCCTAACCCTAACACTATCCTAGGGCTGATGCTAACCCTAATCCTAACCCTAACACTATCCTAGGGCTGATGCTAACCCTAACCCTAACACCAACCTAGGGCTGATGCTAACCCTAACCCTAACACTATCCTAGGGCTGATGCTAACCCTAACCCTAACCCTAACACTATCCTAGGGCTGATGCTAACACTAACACTAACCCTAAAACTATCCTTGAACTGATGCTAACCCTATCCCTAACCCTAACACTATCCTAGGCCTGATGGTAACCCTAACCCTAACCCTAACACTATCCTAGGGTTTATGTTAATCCTAACCCTAACACTATCCTAGGGCTTATGCTAACCCTAACCCTAACCCTAACACTATCCTAGGGCTAATGCTAACCCTAACCCTAACTCTAACACTATCTTAGGGCTGAGGCTAACCCTAACCCTAACACTATCCTAGGGCTGATGCTATCCCTAACCCTAACACTACCCTAGGCATGATGCTAACCCTAACCCTAACCCTAACACTATCCTAAGGCTGATCCTAACCCTAACCCTAACACTATCCTAGGGCTGATGCTAACCCTAACCCTAACCCTAACACTATCCTAGGGCTGATGCTAACCCTAACCCTAACACTACCCTAGGCCTGATGATAACCCTAACCCTAACCCTAACACTATCCTAGGGCTGATGCTAACCCTAACCCTAACACTATCCTAAGGCTGATGCTAACCCTAATCCTAACCCTAACTCTATCCTAGGGCTGATGCTAACCCTAACGCTAACCCTAACACTATCCTTGAACTGATGCTAACCCTAACCCTAACCCTAACACTATCCTAGGCCTGATGATAACCCTAACCCTAACCCTAACACTATCCTAGGGCTGATGCTAACCCTAACCCTAACACTATCCTAAGGCTGATGCTAACCCTAATCCTAACCCTAACACTATCCTAGGGCTGATGCTAACCCTAATCCTAACCCTAACACTATCCTAGGGTTGATGCTAACCCTAACCCTAACACCATCCTACGGCTGATGCTAACCCTAACCCTAACACTATCCTAGGGCTGTTGCTAACCCTAACCCTAACACTGCCCTAGGCCTGATGATAACCCTAACCCTAACCCTAACACTATCCTAGGGCTGATGCTAACCCTAACCCTAACACTATCCTAGGGCTGATGCTAACACTAATCCTAACCCTAACACTATCCTAGGACTGATGCTAACCCTAACCCTAACACTATCCTAGGGCTGATGCTAACCCTAACACTAACCCTAACACTATCCTAGGGCTGATGCTAACCCTAACCCTAACACTATCATTGGGCTGATGCTAACCCTAACCCTAACCCTAACATTATCCCAGGGCTGATGCTAACCCTAACCCTAACACTATCCTAGGGCTGATGCTAACCCTAACCCTAACACTAACACTATCCTAGGGCTGATGCTAACCCTAACCCTAACCTTAACACTATCCTAGAGCTGATGATAACCCTAACCCTAACCCTAACGCTAACCCTAATACTCTCCTAGGGCTGATGCTAACCCTAACCCTAACCCTAACACTATCCTAGGGCTGATGCTAACCCTACCCCTAACACTATCCTAGGGCTGATGCTAACCCTAACCCTAACCCTAACACTATCCTAGGGCTGATGCTAACGCTAACCCTAACACTATCATAGGCCTGATGATAACCCTAACCCTAACCCTAACACTATCCTAGGCCTGATGCTAACCCTAACCCTAACCCTAACACTATCCTAGGGCTGATGCTAACCCTAACCCTAACACTATCCTAGGGCTGATGCTAACCCTAACCCTAACCCTAACACTATCCTAGGGCTGATGCTAACCCTAACCCTAACCCTAACACTATCCTAGGGCTGATGCTAACCCTAACTCTAACACTATCCTAGGCCTGATGATAACCCTAACCCTAACACTAACACTATCCTAGGGCTGATGCTAACCCTAACCCTAACACTATCCTAGGGCTGATGCTAACCCTAACCCTAACACTAACCTAGGGCTTATGCTAACCCTAACGCTAACCCTAAAACTATCCTTGAACTGATGCTAACCCTATCCCTAACCCTAACACTATCCTAGGCCTGATGATAACCCTAACCCTAACCCTAACACTATCCTAGGGTTTATGTTAATCCTAACCCTAACACTATCCTATGGCTGATGCTAACCCTAACGCCTAACCCTAACACTATCCTAGGGCTGATGCTAACCCTAACACTAACTCTAACACTATCTTATGGCTGAGGCTAACCCTAACCCTAACACTATCCTACGGCTGATGCTAACCCTAACCCTAACGCTAACACTATCCTAGGGCTGATGCTATCCCTAACCCTAACACTATCCTAGGCCTGATGCTAACCCTAACCCTAACCCTAACACTATCCTAGGGCTGATGCTAACCATAACCCTAACACTATCCTAGGGCTGATGCTAACCCTAACCCTAACCCTAACACTATCTTGGGCTGATGCTAACCCTAACCCTAACACTACCCTAGGCCTGATGATAACCCTAACCCTAACACTATCCTAGGGCTGATGCTAACCCTAACCCTAACACTATCCTAGGGCTGATGCTAACCCTAATCCTAACCCTAACACTATCCTAGGGCTGATGCTAACCCTAACCCTAACACCATCCTAGGGCTGATGCTAACCCTAACCCTAACACTATCCTAGGGCTGATGCTAACCCTAACCCTAAGCCTAACACAATCCTAGGGCTGATGCTAACACTAACCCTAACACTAACCTAGGCCTGATGATAACCCTAACCCTAACCCTAACAATATCCTAGGGCTGATGCTAAACCTAACCCTAACACTATCCTAGGGCTGATGCTAATCCTAATCCTAACCCTAACACTATCCTAGGGCTGATGCTAACCCTAACCCTAACACTATCCTAGGGCTGATGCTAACCCTAACCCTTACCCTAACACTATCCTAGGGCTGATGCTAACCCTAACCCTAACACTATCCTAGCGCTGATGGTAACCCTAACCCTAACCCTAACATTATCCCAGGGCTGATGCTAACCCTAACTCTAACACTATCCTAGGGCTGATGCTAACCCTAACCCTAACACTAACACTATCCTAGGGCTGATGCTAACCCTAACCCTATCCTTAACACTATCCTAGAGCTGATGATAACCCTAACCCTAACCCTAACCCTAACCCTAATACTCTCCTAGGGCTGATGCTAACCCTAACCCTAACCCTAACACTATCCTAGGTCTGATGCTAACCCTACCCCTAACACTATCCTAGGGCTGATGCTAACCCTAACCCTAACCCTAACACTATCCTAGGGCTGATGCTAACCCTAACCCTAACACTATCCTAGGCCTGAGGCTAACCCTAACCCTAACCCTATCGCTATCCTAGGGCTGATGCTAACCCTAACCCTAACACTATCCTAGGGCTGATGCTAACCCTAACGCTAACCCTAACACTATCCTAGGGCTGATGCTAACCCTAACCCTAACACTATCCTAGGCCTGATGATAACCCTAACCCTAACCATAACACTATCCTAGGGCTGATGCTAACCCTAACCCTAACACTATCCTAGGGCTGATGCTAACCCTAACCCTAACCCTAACACTATCCTAGGGCTGATGCTAACCCTAACGCTAACCCTAAAACTATCCTTGAACTGATGCTAACCCTATCCCTAACCCTAACACTATCCTAGGCCTGATGGTAACCCTAACCCTAACCCTAACACTATCCTAGGGTTTATGTTAATCTTAACCCTAACACTATCCTAGGGCTGATGCTAACCCTAACCCTAACACTAACACTATCCTAGGGCTGATGCTAACCCTAACCCTAACTCTAACACTATCTTAGGGCTGAGGCTAACCCTAACCCTAACACTATCCTACGGCTGATGCTAACCCTAACCCTAACCCTAACACTATCCTAGGGCTGATGCTATCCCTAACCCTAACACTAACCTAGGCCTGATGCTAACCCTAACCCTAACCCTAACACTATCCTAGGGCTGATGCTAACCCTAACCCTAACACTATCCTAGGGCTGATGCTAACCCTAACCCTAACCCTAACACTATCCTAGGGCTGATGCTAACCCTAACCCTAACACTACCCTAGGCCTGATGATAACCCTAACCCTAACCCTAACACTATCCTAGGGCTGATGCTAACCCTAACCCTAACACTATCCTAAGGCTGATGCTAACCCTAATCCTAACCCTAACACTATCCTAGTGCTGATGCTAACCCTAACGCTAACCCTAACACTATCCTTGAACTGATGCTAGCCCTAACCCTAACCCTAACACTATCCGAGGCCTGGTGATAACCCTAACCCTAACCCTAACACTATCCTAGGGTTTATGTTAACCCTAACCCTAACACTATCCTACGGCTGATGATAACCCTAACCCTAACCCTAACACTATCCTAGGGCTGATGATAACCCTAACCCTAACACTATCCTAGGCCTTATGCTAACCCTAACCGTAACCCTAACAGTATCCTAGGGCTGATGCTAACCCTAACCCTAACACTATCCTAGGGCTGATGCTAACCTTAACCCTAACCCTAACACTATCCTAGGGCTGATGCTAACCCTAACCCTAACACTGTCCTAGGGCTGATGCTAACCCTAACCCTAATCCTAACATTATCCCAGGGCTGATGCTAACCCTAACCCTAACACTATCCTAGGGCTGATGCTAACCCTAACCCTAACACTAACACTATCCTAGGGCTGATGCTAACCCTAACCCTAACCCTAACACTATCCTAGAGCTGATGCTAACCCTAACCCTAACCCTAACCCTAACCCTAATACTATCCTAGGGCTACTGCTAACCCTAACCCTAACCCTAACACTATCCTAGGGCTGATGCTAACCCTAACACTAACACTATCCTAGGGCTGATGCTAACCCTAACCCTACCCCTAACACTATCCTTGGGCTGATGCTAACCCTAACCCTAACTCTAACACTATCCTAGGGCTGAGGCTAACCCTAACCCTAACACTATCCTACGGCTGATGCTAACCCTAACCCTAACCCTAACACTATCCTAAGGTTGATGGTAACCCTAACACTAACACTATCCTAAGCCTGGTGCTAACCCTAACTCTAACCCTAACACTATCCTAGGGCTGATGCTAACCCTAACCCTAATAATATCCTAGGGCTGATGCTAACCCTAACCCTAACCCTAACACTATCCTAGGCCTGATGACAACCCTAACCCTAACCCTAACACTATCCTAGGGCTGATGATAACCCTAACTCTAACAGTATACTAGGCCTGATGCTAACCCTAACCATAACCCTAACACTATCCTAGGGCTGATGCTAACCCTAACCCTAACGCTATCCTAGGGCGGATGCTAACCCTAACCCCAACCCTAACACTATCCTAGGGCTGATGCTAACCCTAACCCTAACACTATGATAGGCCTGATGATAACCCTAACCCTAACCCTAACACTATCCTAGGGGTGATGATAACCCTAACTCTAACAGTATCCTATGCCTGATGCTAACCCTAACCATAACCCTAACACTATCCTAGGGCTGATGCTAACCCTAACCCTAACACTATCCTAGGGCTGATGCTAACCCTAACCCTAACCCTAACACTATCCTAGGGCTGATGCTAACCCTAACCCTAACACTATCCTAGGCCTGATGCTAACCCTAACCCTAACCCTAACACTATCCTAGGGCTGATGCTAACCCTAACCCTAACACTATCCTAGGGCTGATGCTAACCCTAACCCTAACCCTAACACTATCCTAGGGCTGATGCTAAACCTAACCCTAACACTATCCTAGGCCTGATGATAACCCTAACCCTAACCCTAACACTATCCTAGGGCTGATGCTAACCCTAACCCTAACACTATCCTAGGGCTGATGCTAACAATAACCTAACCCTAACACTATCCTAGGCCTGAAGCTAACCCTAACCCTAACACTATCCTAGGCCTGATGATAACCCTAACCCTAACACTAACACTATCCTAGGGCTGATGCTAACCCAAACCCTAACACTATCCTACGGCTGATGCTAACCCTAACCCTAACCCTAAGACTATCCTAGGGCTGATGCTAACCCTAACGCTAACCCTGAAATTATCCTTGAACTGATGCTAACCCTATCCCTAACCCTAACACTATCCTAGGCCTGATGATAACCCTAACCGTAACCCTAACACTATCCTAGGGTTTCTGTTAATCCTAACCCTAACACTATCCTAGGGCTGATGCTAACCCTAACCCTAACCCTAACACTATCCTAGGGCTGATGCTAACCCTAACCCTAACTCTAACACTATCTTATGGCTGAGGCAAACCCTAACCCTAACACTATCCTATGGCTGATGCTAACCCTAACCCTAACCCTAACACTATCCTAGGGCTGATGCTATCCCTAACCCTAACACTATCCTAGGCCTGATGCTAACCCTAACCCTAACCCTAACACTATCCTAGGGCTGATGCTAACCCTAACCCTAACCCTAACACTATCCTAGGGCTGATGCTAACCCTAACCCTAACACTACCCTAGGCCTGATGATAACCCTAACCCTAACCCTAACACTATCCTAGGGCTGATGCTAACCCTAACCCTAACACTATCCTAGGGCTGATGCTAACCCTAATCCTAACCCTAACAGTATCCTAGGGCTGATGCTAACTCTAACGCTAACGCTAACACTATCCTTGAACTGATGCTAACCCTAACCCTAACCATAACACTATCCTAGGCCTGATGATAACCCTAACCCTAACCCTAACACTATCCTAGGGTTTATGTTAACCCTAACCCTAACACTATCCTAGGGCTGATGCTAACCCTAACCCTAACCCTAACACTATCCTAGGGCGGATGCTAACCCTAACCCTAACCCTAACACTATCCTAGGGCTGATGCTAACCCTAACACTAACACTATCCTAGGGCGGATGCTAACCCTAACCCTAACCCTAACTCTCTCCAAGGGCTGATGCTAACCCTAACCCTAACCTTAACACTATCCTAGGGCTGATGCTAACCCTAACCCTAACACTACCCTAGGCCTGATGATAACCCTAACCCTAACCCTAACAATATCCTAGGGCTGATGCTAAACCTAACCCTAACACTATCCTAGGGCTGATGCTAATCCTAATCCTAACCCTAACACTATCCTAGGGCTGATGCTAACCCTAACCCTAACACTATCCTAGGGCTGATGCTAACCCTAACCCTTACCCTAACACTATCCTAGGGCTGATGCTAACCCTAACCCTAACACTATCCTAGCGCTGATGGTAACCCTAACCCTAACCCTAACATTATCCCAGGGCTGATGCTAACCCTAACCCTAACACTATCCTAGGGCTGATGCTAACCCTAACCCTAACACTAACACTATCCTAGGGCTGATGCTAACCCTAACCCTATCCTTAACACTATCCTAGAGCTGATGATAACCCTAACCCTAACCCTAACCCTAACCCTAATACTCTCCTAGGGCTGATGCTAACCCTAACCCTAACCCTAACACTATCCTAGGGCTGATGCTAACCCTACCCCTAACACTATCCTAGGGCTGATGCTAACCCTAACCCTAACCCTAACACTATCCTAGGGCTGATGCTAACCCTAACCCTAACACTATCCTAGGCCTGAGGCTAACCCTAACCCTAACACTATCGCTATCCTAGGGCTGATGTTAACCCTAACCCTAACACTATCCTAGGGCTGATGCTAACCCTAACGCTAACCCTAACACTATCCTAGGGCTGATGCTAACCCTAACCCTAACACTATCCTAGGCCTGATGATAACCCTAACCCTAACCCTAACACTATCCTAGGGCTGATGCTAACCCTAACCCTAACACTATCCTAGGGCTGATGCTAACCCTAACCCTAACCCTAACACTATCCTAGGGCTGATGCTAACCCTAACGCTAACCCTAAAACTATCCTTGAACTGATGCTAACCCTATCCCTAACCCTAACACTATCCTAGGCCTGATGGTAACCCTAACCCTAACCCTAACACTATCCTAGGGTTTATGTTAATCTTAACCCTAACACTATCCTAGGGCTGATGCTAACACTAACCCTAACCCTAACACTATCCTAGGGCTGATGCTAACCCTAACCCTAACTCTAACACTATCTTAGGGCTGAGGCTAACCCTAACCCTAACACTATCCTAGGGCTGATGCTAACCCTAACCCTAACCCTAACACTATCCTAGGGCTGATGCTATCCCTAACCCTAACACTACCCTAGGCCTGATGCTAACCCTAACCCTAACCCTAACACTATCCTAGGGCTGATGATAACCCTAACCATAACACTATCCTAGGGCTGATGCTAACCCTAACCCTAACCCTAACACTATCCTAGGGCTGATGCTAACCCTAACCTTAACACTACCCTAGGCCTGATGATAACCCTAACCCTAACCCTAACACTATCCTAGGGCTGATGCTAACCCTAACCCTAACACTATCCTAAGGCTGATGCTAACCCTAATCCTAACCCTAACACTATCCTAGTGCTGATGCTAACCCTAACGCTAACCCTAACACTATCCTTGAACTGATGCTAGCCCTAACCCTAACCCTAACACTATCCGAGGCCTGGTGATAACCCTAACCCTAACCCTAACACTAT
Organism: Lemur catta; assembly: GCF_020740605.2. Lineage (NCBI taxonomy): Eukaryota > Metazoa > Chordata > Mammalia > Primates > Lemuridae > Lemur > Lemur catta. Next base: position 460,559 of record NW_025423878.1, on the reverse strand, counting down.
CCTAGGGTTTATGTTAACCCTAACCCTAACACTATCCTACGGCTGATGATAACCCTAACCCTAACCCTAACACTATCCTAGGGCTGATGATAACCCTAACCCTAACACTATCCTAGGCCTTATGCTAACCCTAACCGTAACCCTAACAGTATCCTAGGGCTGATGCTAACCCTAACCCTAACACTATCCTAGGGCTGATGCTAACCTTAACCCTAACCCTAACACTATCCTAGGGCTGATGCTAACCCTAACCCTAACACTGTCCTAGGGCTGATGCTAATCCTAACCCTAATGCTAACATTATCCCAGGGCTGATGCTAACCCTAACCCTAACACTATCCTAGGGCTGATGCTAACCCTAACCCTAACACTAACACTATCCTAGGGCTGATGCTAACCCTAACCCTAACCCTAACACTATCCTAGAGCTGATGCTAACCCTAACCCTAACCCTAACCCTAACCCTAATACTATCCTAGGGCTACTGCTAACCCTAACCCTAACCCTAACACTATCCTAGGGCTGATGCTAACCCTAACACTAACACTATCCTAGTTCTGATGCTAACCCTAACCCTACCCCTAACACTATCCTTGGGCTGATGCTAACCCTAACCCTAACTCTAACACTATCCTAGGGCTGAGGCTAACCCTAACCCTAACACTATCCTACGGCTGATGCTAACCCTAACCCTAACCCTAACACTATCCTAAGGTTGATGGTAACCCTAACACTAACACTATCCTAAGCCTGGTGCTAACCCTAACTCTAACCCTAACACTATCCTAGGGCTGATGCTAACCCTAACCCTAATAATATCCTAGGGCTGATGCTAACCCTAACACTAACCCTAACACTATCCTAGGCCTGATGACAACCCTAACCCTAACCCTAACACTATCCTAGGGCTGATGATATCCCTAACTCTAACAGTATACTAGGCCTGATGCTAACCCTAACCATAACCCTAACACTATCCTAGGGCTGATGCTAACCCTAACCCTAACACTATCCTAGGGCGGATGCTAACCCTAACCCCAACCCTAACACTATCCTAGGGCTGATGCTAACCCTAACCCTAACACTATGATAGGCCTGATGATAACCCTAACCCTAACCCTAACACTATCCTAGGGGTGATGATAACCCTAACTCTAACAGTATCCTATGCCTGATGCTAACCCTAACCATAACCCTAACACTATCCTAGGGCTGATGCTAACCCTAACCCTAACACTATCCTAGGGCTGATGCTAACCCTAACCCTAACCCTAACACTATCCTAGGGCTGATGCTAACCCTAACCCTAACACTATCCTAGGCCTGATGCTAACCCTAACCCTAACCCTAACACTATCCTAGGGCTGATGCTAACCCTAACCCTAACACTATCCTTTTGCTGATGCTAACCCTAACCCTAACCCTAACACTATCCTAGGGCTGATGCTAACCCTAACCCTAACACTATCCTAGGCCTGATGATAACCCTAACCCTAACCCTAACACTATCCTAGGGCTGATGCTAACCCTAACCCTAACACTATCCTACGGCTGATGCTAACCCTAACCCTAACCCTAAGACTATCCTAGGGCTGATGCTAACCCTAACGCTAACCCTGAAATTATCCTTGAACTGATGCTAACCCTATCCCTAACCCTAACACTATCCTAGGCCTGATGATAACCCTAACCCTAACCCTAACACTATCCTAGGGTTTCTGTTAATCCTAACCCTAACACTATCCTAGGGCTGATGCTAACCCTAACCCTAACCCTAACACTATCCTAGGGCTGATGCTAACACTAACCCTAACTCTAACACTATCTTATGGCTGAGGCAAACCCTAACCCTAACACTATCCTATGGCTGATGCTAACCCTAACCCTAACCCTAACACTATCCTAGGGCTGATGCTATCCCTAACCCTAACACTATCCTAGGCCTGATGCTAACCCTAACCCTAACCCTAACACTATCCTAGGGCTGATGCTAACCCTAACCCTAACCCTAACACTATCCTAGGGCTGATGCTAACCCTAACCCTAACACTACCCTAGGCCTGATGATAACCCTAACCCTAACCCTAACACTATCCTAGGGCTGATGCTAACCCTAACCCTAACACTATCCTAGGGCTGATGCTAACCCTAATCCTAACCCTAACAGTATCCTAGGGCTGATGCTAACTCTAACGCTAACGCTAACACTATCCTTGAACTGATGCTAACCCTAACCCTAACCATAACACTATCCTAGGCCTGATGATAACCCTAACCCTAACCCTAACACTATCCTAGGGTTTATGTTAACCCTAACCCTAACACTATCCTAGGGCTGATGCTAACCCTAACCCTAACCCTAACACTATCCTAGGGCGGATGCTAACCCTAACCCTAACCCTAACACTATCCTAGGGCTGATGCTAACCCTAACACTAACACTATCCTAGGGCTGATGCTAACCCTAACCCTAACCCTAACTCTCTCCAAGGGCTGATGCTAACCCTAACCCTAACCTTAACACTATCCTAGGGCTGATGCTAACCCTAACCCTAACTCTAACACTATCTTAGGGCTGAGGCTAACCCTAACCCTAACACTATCCTACGGCTGATGCTAACCCTAACCCTAACCCTAACACTATCCTAGGGCTGATGCTACCCCTAACCCTAATACTATCCTAGGGCTGATGCTAACCCTAACCCTAACCCTAACACTATCCTAGGGCTGATGCTAACCCTAACCCTAACACTATCCTAGGCCTGATGATAACCCTAACCCTAACACTATCCTAGGGCTGATGGTAACCCTAACCCTAACACTATCCTACGGCTGATGCTAACCCTAACCCTAACCCTAACACTATCCTAGGGCTGATGCTAACCCTAACCCTAACACTAACACTATCCTAGGGCTGATGCTAACCCTAACCCTAACCCTAACACTATCCTAGAGCTGATGCTAACCCTAACCCTAACCCTAACCCTAACAGTAATACTATCCTAGCGCTGATGCTAACCCTAACCCTAACCCTAACACTATCCTAGGGCTGATGCTAACCCTAACACTAACACTATCCTAGGGCTGATGCTAACCCTAACCCTAACCCTAACACTATCCTACGGCTAATGCTAACCATAACCCTACCCCTAACACTATCCTAGGGCTGATGCTAACCCTAACCCTAACCCTAACACTATCCTAAGGCTGATGGTAACCCTAACACTAACACTATCCTAAGCCTGGTGCTAACCCTAACTCTAACCCTAACACTATCCTAGGGCTGATGCTAACCCTAACCCTAACAGTATCCTAGGCCTTATGCTAACCGTAACCCTAACCCTAACACTATCCTAGGGCTGATGCTACCCCTAACCCTAATACTATCCTAGGGCTGATGCTAACCCTAACCCTAACCCTAACACTATCCTAGGGCTGATGCTAACCCTAACCCTAACACTATCCTAGGCCTGATGATAACCCTAACCCTAACACTATCCTAGGGCTGTGCTAACCCTAACCCTAACACTATCCTACGGCTGATGCTAACCCTAACCCTAACCCTAACACTATCCTAGGGCTGATGCTATCCCTAACCCTAACACTAACACTATCCTAGGGCTGATGCTAACCCTAACCCTAAACCTAACACTATCCTAGAGCTGATGCTAACCCTAACCCTAACCCTAACCCTAACCCTAATACTATCCTAGGGCTGATGCTAACCCTAACCCTAACCCTAACACTATCCTAGGGCTGATGCTAACCCTAACACTAACACTATCCTAGGGCTGATGCTAACCCTAACCCTAACCCTAACACTATCCTAGGGCTAATGCTAACCATAACCCTACCCCTAACACTATCCTAGGGCTGATGCTAACCCTAACCCTAACCCTAACACTATCCTAAGGCTGATGGTAACCCTAACACTAACACTATCCTAAGCCTGGTGCTAACCCTAACTCTAACCCTAACACTATCCTAGGGCTGATGCTAACCCTAACCGTAATAATATCCTAGGGCTGATGCTAACACTAACCCTAACCCTAACACTATCCTAGGGCTGATGCTAACCATAACCCTAACCCTAACACTATCCTAGGGCTGATACTAACCGTAACACTAACACTATCCTAGGCCTGATGATAACCCTGACCCTAACCCTAACACTATCCTAGGGCTGATGATAACCCTAACCCTAACACTATCCTAGGCCTGATGCTAACCTTAACCATAAACCTAACACTATCCTAGGGCTGATGCTAACTCTAACCCTAACACTATCCTAGGGCTGATGCTAACCCTAACCCTAACCCTAACACTATCCTAGGGCTGATGCTAACCCTAACCCTAACACTATCATAGGCCTGATGATAACCCTAACCATAACCCTAACACTATCCTAGGGCTGATTCTAACCCTAACCCTAACCCTAACACTATCCTACGGCTGATGCTAACCCTAACCCTAACCCTAACACTATCCTAGGGCTGATACTAACCCTAACCCTAACACTATCCTAGGCCTGATGATAACCCTGACCCTAACCCTAACACTATCCTAGGGCTGATGATAACCCTAACCCTAACACTATCCTAGGCCTGATGCTAACCTTAACCATAAACCTAACACTATCCTAGGGCTGATGCTAACTCTAACCCTAACACTATCCTAGGGCTGACGCTAACCCTAACCCTAACCCTAACACTATCCTAGGGCTGATGCTAACCCTAACCCTAACCCTAACACTATCCTAGGGCTGATGCTAACCCTAACCCGAACACTATCCTAGGGCTGATGCTAACCCTAACCCTAACACTAACACTATCCTAGGGCTGATGCTAACCCTAACCCAAACCCTAACACTATCCTAGAGCTGATGATAACCCTAACCCTAACCCTAACCCTAACCCTAATACTATCCTAGGGCTGATGGTAACCCTAACCCTAACCCTAACACTATCCTAGGGCTGATGCTAACCCTAACCCTAACACTATCCTAGGGCTGATGCTAACTCTAACCCTAACCCTAACACTATCCTAGGGCTGATGCTAACCCTAACCCTAACACTATCCTACGGCTGATGCTAACCCTAACCCTAACCCTAACACTATCCTAGGGCTGATGCTAACCCTAACCCTAACACTAACACTATCCTAGGGCTGATGCTAACCCTAACCCTAACCCTAACACTATCCTAGAGCTGATGCTAACCCTAACCCTAACCCTAACCCTAACCCTAATACTATCCTAGGGCTGATGCTAACCCTAACCCTAACCCTAACACTATCCTAGGGCTGATGCTAAGCCTAACACTAACACTATCCTAGGGCTGATGCTAACCCTAACCCTAACCCTAACACTATCCTAGGGCTAATGCTAACCATAACCCTACCCCTAACACTATCCTAGGGCTGATGCTAACCCTAACCCTAACCCTAACACTATCCTAAGGCTGATGGTAACCCTAACACTAACACTATCCTAAGCCTGGTGCTAACCCTAACTCTAACCCTAACACTATCCTAGGGCTGATGCTAACCCTAACCGTAATAATATCCTAGGGCTGATGCTAACACTAACCCTAACCCTAACACTATCCTAGGGCTGATGCTAACCCTAACCCTAACCCTAACACTATCCTAGGGCTGATACTAACCCTAACCCTATCACTATCCTAGGCCTGATGATAACCCTGACCCTAACCCTAACACTATCCTAGGGCTGATGATAACCCTAACCCTAACACTATCCTAGGCCTGATGCTAACCTTAACCATAAACCTAACACTATCCTAGGGCTGATGCTAACCCTAACCCTAACACTATCCTAGGGCTGATGCTAACCCTAACCCTAACCCTAACACTATTCTAGGGCTGATGCTAACCCTAACCCTAACAATATCATAGGCCTGATGATAACCCTAACCATAACCCTAACACTATCCTAGGGCTGATGATAACCCTAACCCTAACCCTAACACTATCCTACGGCTGATGCTAACCCTAACCCTAACCCTAAAACTATCCTAAGGCTGATGCTAACCCTAACACTAACACTATCCTAGGCCTGGTGCTAACCCTAACCCTAACCCTAACACTATCCTAGGGCTGATGCTAACCCTAACCCTAATAATATCCTAGGGCTGATGCTAACCCTAACCCTAACCCTAACACTATCCTAGGGCTGATGCTAACCCTAACCCTAACCCTAACAGTATCCTAGGCCTGATGCTAACCCTATCCCTAACCATAACACTCTCCTAGGGCTGAGGCAAACCCTAACCCTAACACTATCCTAGGGCTGACGCTAACCCTAACCCTAACACTATCCTAGGGTTGATGCTAACCCTACCCCTAACACTATCCTAGGGCTGATGCTAACCCTAACCCTAACACTATCCTAGGGCTGATGCTAACCCTAACCCTAACCCTAACACTATCCTAGGGCTGATGCTAACCCTAACCCTAACCCTAACACTATCCTAGGGCTGATGCTAACCCTAACCCGAACACTATCCTAGGGCTGATGCTAACCCTAACCCTAACACTAACACTATCCTAGGGCTGATGCTAACCCTAACCCAAACCCTAACACTATCCTAGAGCTGATGATAACCCTAACCCTAACCCTAACCCTAACCCTAATACTATCCTAGGGCTGATGCTAACCCTAACCCTAACCCTAACACTATCCTAGGGCTGATGCTAACCCTAACCCTAACACTATCCTAGGGCTCATGCTAACCCTAACCCTAACCCTAACACTATCCTAGGGCTGACGCTAACCCTAACCCTAACACTATCATAAGCCTGATGATAACCCTAACCCTAACCCTAACACTATCCTAGGGCTGATGCTAACCCTAACCCTAACACTATCCTAGGGCTGATGCTAACCCTAACCCTAACCCTAACACTATCCTAGGGCTGATGCTAACCCTAACCCTAACACTATCCTAGGCCTGATGATAACCCTAACCCTAACCCTAACACAATCCTAGGGCTGATGCTAACCCTAACGCTAACACTAAAACTATCCTTGAACTGATGCTAACCCTATCCCTAACCCTAACACTATCCTAGGCCTGATGATAACCCTAACCCTAACCCTAACACTATCCTAGGGTTGATGCTAACCCTAACCCTAACACTATCCTAGGGCTGATGCTAACCCTAACCCTAACCCTAACACTATCCTAGGGCTGATGCTAACCCTAATCTTAACACTATCCTAGGGCTGATGCTAACCCTAACCCTAACCCTAACACTATCCTAGGGCTGATGCTAACCCTAACCCTAACACTATCCTACGGCTGATGCTAACCCTAATCTTAACCCTAACACTATCCTAGGGCTGATGCTAACCCTAACCCTAAACCTAACACTATCCTAGAGCTGATGCTAACCCTAACCCTAACCCTAATACTATCCTAGGGCTGATGCTAACCCTAACCCTAACCCTAAAACTATCCTAGGGCTGATGCTAACCCTAACACTAACACTATCCTAGGGCTGATGCTAACCCTAACCCTACCCATCACACTATCCTAGGGCTGATGCTAACCAAAACCCTACCCCTAACACTATCCTAGGGCTGATGCTAACCCTAACCCTAACCCTAACACTATCCTAAGGCTGAGGGTAACCCTAACACTAACACTATCCTAAGCCTGGTGCTAACCCTAACTCTAACCCTAACACTATCCTAGGGCTGATGCTAACTCTAACCGTAATAATATCCTAGGGCTGATGCTAACACTAACCCTAACCGTAACACTATCCTAGGGCTGATGCTAACCCTAACCCTAACACTATCCTAGGGCTGATGCTAACCGTAACCCTAACCCTAATATTATCCCAGGGCTGATGCTAACCCTAACCCTAACACTATCCTAGGGCTGATGCTAACCCTAACCCTAACACTAACACTATCCTAGGGCTGCTGCTAACCCTAACCCTAACCTTAACACTATCCTAGAGCTGATGATATCCCTAACCCTAACCATAACCCTAACCCTAATACTCTCCTAGGGCTGATGCTAACCCTAACCCTAACCCTAACACTATCTTAGGGCTGATGCTAACCCTAACCCTAACACTATCCTAGGGCTGATGCTAACCCTAACCCTAACCCTAACACAATCCTAGGGCTGATGCTAACCCTAACCCTAACACTAACACTATCCTAGGGCTGTTGCTAACCCTAACCCTTACCCTAACACTATCCTAGGGCTGATGCTAACCCTAACCCTAACCCTAACACTATCCTAGGGCTGATGCTAACCCTAACCCTAACACTACCCTAGGCCTGATGATAACCCTAACCCTAACCCTAACACTATCCTAGGGCTGATGCTAAACCTCACCCTAACACTATCCTAGGGCTGATGCTAACCCTAATCCTAACCCTAACACTATCCTAGGGCTGATGCTAACCCTAACCCTAACACTATCCTAGGGCTGATGCTAACCCTAACCCTAACCCTAACACTATCCTAGGGCTGATGCTAACCCTAACCCTAACACTATGCTAGGGCTGATGCTAACCCTAACCCTAACCCTAACATTATCCCAGGGCTGATGCTAACCCTAACCCTAACACTATCCTAGGGCTGATGCTAACCCTAACCCTAACACTAACACTATCCTAGGGCTGATGCTAACCCTAACCCTAACCTTTACACTATCCTAGAGCTGATGATAACCCTAACCCTAACCCTAACCCTAACCCTAATACTCTCCTAGGGCTGATGCTAACCCTAACACTAACCCTAACACTATCCTAGGGATGATGCTAACCCTACCCCTAACACTATCCTAGGGCTGACGCTAACCCTAACCCTAACCCTAACACTATACTAGGGCTGATGCTAACCCTTACCCTAACACTATCATAGGCCTGATGATAACCCTAACCCTAACCCTAACACTATCCTAGGGCTGATGCTAACCCTAACCCTAACACTATCCTAGGCCTGATGCTAACCCTAACCCTAACCCTAACACTATCCTAGGGCTGATGCTAACCCTAACCCTAACACTATCCTAGGGCTGATGCTAACCCTAACGCTAACCCTAACACTTTCCTAGGGCTGATGCTACACCTAACGCTAACTCTAACACTATCCTTGAACTGATGCTAACCCTAACCCTAACCCTAACACTATCCTAGGCCTGATGATAACCGTAACCCTAACCCTAACACTATCCTAGGGCTGATGCTAACCCTAACCCTAACACTATCCTAAGGCTGATGCTAACGCTAATCCTAACCCTAACACTATCCTAGGGCTGATGCTAACCCTAATCCTAACCCTAACACTATCCTAGGGCTGATGCTAACCCTAACCCTAACACCATCCTAGGGCTGATGCTAACCCTAACCCTAACACTATCCTAGGGCTGATGCTAACCCTAACCCTAACCCTAACACTATCCTAGGGCTGTTGCTAACCCTAACCCTAACACTACCCTAGGCCTGATGATAACCCTAACCCTAACCCTAACCCTAACACTATCCTAGGGCTGATGCTAAACCTAACCCTAACACTATCCTAGGGCTGATGCTAACCCTAATCCTAACCCTAACACTATCCTAGGGCTGATGCTAACCCTAACCCTAACACTATCCTAGGGCTGATGCTAACCCTAACCCTAACCCTAACACTATCCTAGGGCTGATGCTAACCCTAACCCTAACACTATCCTAGGGCTGATGCTAACCCTAACCCTAACCCTAACATTATCCCAGGGCTGATGCTAACCCTAACCCTAACACTATCCTAGGGCTGATGCTAACCCTAACCCTAACACTAACACTATCCTAGGGCTGATGCTAACCCTACCCTAACCTTAACACTATCCTAGAGCTGATGATAACCCTAACCCTAACCCTAACCCTAACCCTAATACTCTCCTAGGGCTGATGCTAACCCTAACACTAACCCTAACACTATCTTAGGGCTGATGCTTACCCTACCCCTAACCCTAAAACTATCCTTGAACTGATGCTAACCCTATCCCTAACCCTGACACTATCCTAGGCCTGATGATAACCCTAACCCTAACCCTAACACTATCCTAGGGTTTATGTTAATCCTAACCCTAACACTATCCTAGGGCTGATGCTAACCCTAACCCTAACCCTAACACTATCCTAGGGCTGATGCTATCCCTAACCCTAACACTATCCTAGGCCTGATGCTAACCCTATCCATAACCCTAACACTATCCTAGGGCTGATGCTAACCATAACCCTAACACTATCCCAGGGCTGATGCTAACCCTAACCCTAACCCTAACACTATCCTAGGGCTGATGCTAACCCTAACCCTAACACTACCCTAGGCCTGATGATAACCCTAACCCTAACCCTAACACTATCCTAGGGCTGATGCTAACCCTAACCCTAACACTATCCTAGGGCTGATGCTAACCCTAATCCTAACCCTAACACTATCCTAGGGCTGATGCTAACCCTAACCCTAACACCAACCTAGGGCTGATGCTAACCCTAACCCTAACACTATCCTAGGGCTGATGCTAACCCTAACCCTAACCCTAACACTATCCTAGGGCTGATGCTAACACTAACACTAACCCTAAAAATATCCTTGAACTGATGCTAACCCTATCCCTAACCCTAACACTATCCTAGGCCTGATGGTAACCCTAACCCTAACCCTAACACTATCCTAGGGTTTATGTTAATCCTAACCCTAACACTATCCTAGGGCTTATGCTAACCCTAACCCTAACCCTAACACTATCCTAGGGCTAATGCTAACCCTAACCCTAACCCTAACACTATCCTAGGGCTGATGCTAACACTAACACTAAGCCTAAAACTATCCTTGAACTGATGCTAACCCTATCCCTAACCCTAACACTATCCTAGGCCTGATGGTAACCCTAACCCTAACCCTAACACTATCCTAGGGTTTATGTTAATCCTAACCCTAACACTATCCTAGGGCTGATGCTAACCCTAACCCTAACCCTAACACTATCCTAGGGCTGATGCTAACCCTAATCCTAACCCTAACACTATCCTAGGGCTGATGCTAACCCTAACCCTAACACCAACCTAGGGCTGATGCTAACCCTAACCCTAACACTATCCTAGGGCTGATGCTAACCCTAACCCTAACACTATCCTAAGGCTGATGCTAACCCTAATCCTAACCCTAACTCTATCCTAGGGCTGATGCTAACCCTAACGCTAACCCTAACACTATCCTTGAACTGATGCTAACCCTAACCCTAACCCTAACACTATCCTAGGCCTGATGATAACCCTAACCCTAACCCTAACACTATCCTAGGGCTGATGCTAACCCTAACCCTAACACTATCCTAAGGCTGATGCTAACCCTAATCCTAACCCTAACACTATCCTAGGGCTGATGCTAACCCTAATCCTAACCCTAACACTATCCTAGGGTTGATGCTAACCCTAACCCTAACACCATCCTACGGCTGATGCTAACCCTAACCCTAACACTAACACTATCCTAGGGCTGATGCTAACCCTAACCCTATCCTTAACACTATCCTAGAGCTGATGATAACCCTAACCCTAACCCTAACCCTAACCCTAATACTCTCCTAGGGCTGATGCTAACCCTAACCCTAACCCTAACACTATCCTAGGTCTGATGCTAACCCTACCCCTAACACTATCCTAGGGCTGATGCTAACCCTAACCCTAACCCTAACACTATCCTAGGGCTGATGCTAACCCTAACCCTAACACTATCCTAGGCCTGAGGCTAACCCTAACCCTAACCCTATCGCTATCCTAGGGCTGATGCTAACCCTAACCCTAACACTATCCTAGGGCTGATGCTAACCCTAACGCTAACCCTAACACTATCCTAGGGCTGATGCTAACCCTAACCCTAACACTATCCTAGGCCTGATGATAACCCTAACCCTAACCCTAACACTATCCTAGGGCTGATGCTAACCCTAACCCTAACACTATCCTAGGGCTGATGCTAACCCTAACCCTAACCCTAACACTATCCTAGGGCTGATGCTAACCCTAACGCTAACCCTAAAACTATCCTTGAACTGATGCTAACCCTATCCCTAACCCTAACACTATCCTAGGCCTGATGGTAACCCTAACCCTAACCCTAACACTATCCTAGGGTTTATGTTAATCTTAACCCTAACACTATCCTAGGGCTGATGCTAACCCTAACCCTAACACTAACACTATTCTAGGGCTGATGCTAACCCTAACCCTAACTCTAACACTATCTTAGGGCTGAGGCTAACCCTAACCCTAACACTATCCTACGGCTGATGCTAACCCTAACCCTAACCCTAACACTATCCTAGGGCTGATGCTATCCCTAACCCTAACACTAACCTAGGCCTGATGCTAACCCTAACCCTAACCCTAACACTATCCTAGGGCTGATGCTAACCCTAACCCTAACACTATCCTAGGGCTGATGCTAACCCTAACCCTAACCCTAACACTATCCTAGGGCTGATGCTAACCCTAACCCTAACACTACCCTAGGCCTGATGATAACCCTAACCCTAACCCTAACACTATCCTAGGGCTGATGCTAACCCTAACCCTAACACTATCCTAAGGCTGATGCTAACCCTAATCCTAACCCTAACACTATCCTAGTGCTGATGCTAACCCTAACGCTAACCCTAACACTATCCTTGAACTGATGCTAGCCCTAACCCTAACCCTAACACTATCCGAGGCCTGGTGATAACCCTAACCCTAACCCTAACACTATCCTAGGGTTTATGTTAACCCTAACCCTAACACTATCCTACGGCTGATGATAACCCTAACCCTAACCCTAACACTATCCTAGGGCTGATGATAACCCTAACCCTAACACTATCCTAGGCCTTATGCTAACCCTAACCGTAACCCTAACAGTATCCTAGGGCTGATGCTAACCCTAACCCTAACACTATCCTAGGGCTGATGCTAACCTTAACCCTAACCCTAACACTATCCTAGGGCTGATGCTAACCCTAACCCTAACACTGTCCTAGGGCTGATGCTAACCCTAACCCTAATCCTAACATTATCCCAGGGCTGATGCTAACCCTAACCCTAACACTATCCTAGGGCTGATGCTAACCCTAACCCTAACACTAACACTATCCTAGGGCTGATGCTAACCCTAACCCTAACCCTAACACTATCCTAGAGCTGATGCTAACCCTAACCCTAACCCTAACCCTAACCCTAATACTATCCTAGGGCTACTGCTAACCCTAACCCTAACCCTAACACTATCCTAGGGCTGATGCTAACCCTAACACTAACACTATCCTAGGGCTGATGCTAACCCTAACCCTACCCCTAACACTATCCTTGGGCTGATGCTAACCCTAACCCTAACTCTAACACTATCCTAGGGCTGAGGCTAACCCTAACCCTAACACTATCCTACGGCTGATGCTAACCCTAACCCTAACCCTAACACTATCCTAAGGTTGATGGTAACCCTAACACTAACACTATCCTAAGCCTGGTGCTAACCCTAACTCTAACCCTAACACTATCCTAGGGCTGATGCTAACCCTAACCCTAATAATATCCTAGGGCTGATGCTAACCCTAACCCTAACCCTAACACTATCCTAGGCCTGATGACAACCCTAACCCTAACCCTAACACTATCCTAGGGCTGATGATAACCCTAACTCTAACAGTATACTAGGCCTGATGCTAACCCTAACCATAACCCTAACACTATCCTAGGGCTGATGCTAACCCTAACCCTAACACTATCCTAGGGCGGATGCTAACCCTAACCCCAACCCTAACACTATCCTAGGGCTGATGCTAACCCTAACCCTAACACTATGATAGGCCTGATGATAACCCTAACCCTAACCCTAACACTATCCTAGGGGTGATGATAACCCTAACTCTAACAGTATCCTATGCCTGATGCTAACCCTAACCATAACCCTAACACTATCCTAGGGCTGATGCTAACCCTAACCCTAACACTATCCTAGGGCTGATGCTAACCCTAACCCTAACCCTAACACTATCCTAGGGCTGATGCTAACCCTAACCCTAACACTATCCTAGGCCTGATGCTAACCCTAACCCTAACCCTAACACTATCCTAGGGCTGATGCTAACCCTAACCCTAACACTATCCTAGGGCTGATGCTAACCCTAACCCTAACCCTAACACTATCCTAGGGCTGATGCTAAACCTAACCCTAACACTATCCTAGGCCTGATGATAACCCTAACCCTAACCCTAACACTATCCTAGGGCTGATGCTAACCCTAACCCTAACACTATCCTAGGGCTGATGCTAACAATAACCTAACCCTAACACTATCCTAGGCCTGAAGCTAACCCTAACCCTAACACTATCCTAGGCCTGATGATAACCCTAACCCTAACACTAACAGTATCCTAGGGCTGATGCTAACCCAAACCCTAACACTATCCTACGGCTGATGCTAACCCTAACCCTAACCCTAAGACTATCCTAGGGCTGATGCTAACCCTAACGCTAACCCTGAAATTATCCTTGAACTGATGCTAACCCTATCCCTAACCCTAACACTATCCTAGGCCTGATGATAACCCTAACCCTAACCCTAACACTATCCTAGGGCTGATGCTAACCCTAACCCTAACCTTAACACTATCCTAGAGCTGATGATATCCCTAACCCTAACCATAACCCTAACCCTAATACTCTCCTAGGGCTGATGCTAACCCTAACCCTAACCCTAACACTATCCTAGGGCTGATGCTAACCCTAACCCTAACACTATCCTAGGGCTGATGCTAACCCTAACCCTAACCCTAACACAATCCTAGGGCTGATGCTAACCCTAACCCTAACACTAACACTATCCTAGGGCTGTTGCTAACCCTAACCCTTACCCTAACACTATCCTAGGGCTGATGCTAACCCTAACCCTAACCCTAACACTATCCTAGGGCTGATGCTAACCCTAACCCTAACACTACCCTAGGCCTGATGATAACCCTAACCCTAACCCTAACACTATCCTAGGGCTGATGCTAAACCTCACCCTAACACTATCCTAGGGCTGATGCTAACCCTAATCCTAACCCTAACACTATCCTAGGGCTGATGCTAACCCTAACCCTAACACTATCCTAGGGCTGATGCTAACCCTAACCCTAACCCTAACACTA
The DNA here is from genome assembly GCF_020740605.2 of Lemur catta. Classification (NCBI taxonomy): domain Eukaryota; kingdom Metazoa; phylum Chordata; class Mammalia; order Primates; family Lemuridae; genus Lemur; species Lemur catta. Next base: position 445,363 of record NW_025423878.1, on the reverse strand, counting down.
TCCTAGGGCTGATGCTAACCCTAACCCTAACACTATGCTAGGGCTGATGCTAACCCTAACCCTAACCCTAACATTATCCCAGGGCTGATGCTAACCCTAACCCTAACACTATCCTAGGGCTGATGCTAACCCTAACCCTAACACTAACACTATCCTAGGGCTGATGCTAACCCTAACCCTAACCTTTACACTATCCTAGAGCTGATGATAACCCTAACCCTAACCCTAACCCTAACCCTAATACTCTCCTAGGGCTGATGCTAACCCTAACACTAACCCTAACACTATCCTAGGGATGATGCTAACCCTACCCCTAACACTATCCTAGGGCTGATGCTAACCCTAACCCTAACCCTAACACTATACTAGGGCTGATGCTAACCCTTACCCTAACACTATCATAGGCCTGATGATAACCCTAACCCTAACCCTAACACTATCCTAGGGCTGATGCTAACCCTAACCCTAACACTATCCTAGGCCTGATGCTAACCCTAACCCTAACCCTAACACTATCCTAGGGCTGATGCTAACCCTAACCCTAACACTATCCTAGGGCTGATGCTAACCCTAACCCTAACACTACCCTAGGCCTGATGATAACCCTAACCCTAACCCTAACACTATCCTAGGGCTGATGCTAACCCTAACCCTAACACTATCCTAGGGCTGATGCTAACCCTAACCCTAACCCTAATATTATCCCAGGGCTGATGCTAACCCTAACCCTAACACTATCCTAGGGCTGATGCTAACCCTAACCCTAACACTAACACTATCCTAGGGCTGATGCTAACCCTAACCCTAACCTTAACACTATCCTAGAGCTGATGATATCCCTAACCCTAACCATAACCCTAACCCTAATACTCTCCTAGGGCTGATGCTAACCCTAACCCTAACCCTAACACTATCTTAGGGCTGATGCTAACCCTAACCCTAACACTATCCTAGGGCTGATGCTAACCCTAACCCTAACCCTAACACAATCCTAGGGCTGATGCTAACCCTAACCCTAACACTAACACTATCCTAGGGCTGTTGCTAACCCTAACCCTTACCCTAACACTATCCTAGGGCTGATGCTAACCCTAACCCTAACCCTAACACTATCCTAGGGCTGATGCTAACCCTAACCCTAACACTACCCTAGGCCTGATGATAACCCTAACCCTAACCCTAACACTATCCTAGGGCTGATGCTAAACCTCACCCTAACACTATCCTAGGGCTGATGCTAACCCTAATCCTAACCCTAACACTATCCTAGGGCTGATGCTAACCCTAACCCTAACACTATCCTAGGGCTGATGCTAACCCTAACCCTAACCCTAACACTATCCTAGGGCTGATGCTAACCCTAACCCTAACACTATGCTAGGGCTGATGCTAACCCTAACCCTAACCCTAACATTATCCCAGGGCTGATGCTAACCCTAACCCTAACACTATCCTAGGGCTGATGCTAACCCTAACCCTAACACTAACACTATCCTAGGGCTGATGCTAACCCTAACCCTAACCTTTACACTATCCTAGAGCTGATGATAACCCTAACCCTAACCCTAACCCTAACCCTAATACTCTCCTAGGGCTGATGCTAACCCTAACACTAACCCTAACACTATCCTAGGGATGATGCTAACCCTACCCCTAACACTATCCTAGGGCTGATGCTAACCCTAACCCTAACCCTAACACTATACTAGGGCTGATGCTAACCCTTACCCTAACACTATCATAGGCCTGATGATAACCCTAACCCTAACCCTAACACTATCCTAGGGCTGATGCTAACCCTAACCCTAACACTATCCTAGGCCTGATGCTAACCCTAACCCTAACCCTAACACTATCCTAGGGCTGATGCTAACCCTAACCCTAACACTATCCTAGGGCTGATGCTAACCCTAACGCTAACCCTAACACTTTCCTAGGGCTGATGCTACCCCTAACGCTAACTCTAACACTATCCTTGAACTGATGCTAACACTAACCCTAACCCTAACACTATCCTAGGCCTGATGATAACCGTAACCCTAACCCTAACACTATCCTAGGGCTGATGCTAACCCTAACCCTAACACTATCCTAAGGCTGATGCTAACGCTAATCCTAACCCTAACACTATCCTAGGGCTGATGCTAACCCTAATCCTAACCCTAACACTATCCTAGGGCTGATGCTAACCCTAAACCTAACACCATCCTAGGGCTGATGCTAACCCTAACCCTAACACTATCCTAGGGCTGATGCTAACCCTAACCCTAACCCTAACACTATCCTAGGGCTGTTGCTAACCCTAACCCTAACACTACCCTAGGCCTGATGATAACCCTAACCCTAACCCTAACCCTAACACTATCCTAGGGCTGATGCTAAACCTAACCCTAACACTATCCTAGGGCTGATGCTAACCCTAATCCTAACCCTAACACTATCCTAGGGCTGATGCTAACCCTAACCCTAACACTATCCTAGGGCTGATGCTAACCCTAACCCTAACCCTAACACTATCCTAGGGCTGATGCTAACCCTAACCCTAACACTATCCTAGGGCTGATGCTAACCCTAACCCTAACCCTAACATTATCCCAGGGCTGATGCTAACCCTAACCCTAACACTATCCTAGGGCTGATGCTAACCCTAACCCTAACACTAACACTATCCTAGGGCTGATGCTAACCCTACCCTAACCTTAACACTATCCTAGAGCTGATGATAACCCTAACCCTAACCCTAACCCTAACCCTAATACTCTCCTAGGGCTGATGCTAACCCTAACACTAACCCTAACACTATCTTAGGGCTGATGCTTACCCTACCCCTAACCCTAAAACTATCCTTGAACTGATGCTAACCCTATCCCTAACCCTGACACTATCCTAGGCCTGATGATAACCCTAACCCTAACCCTAACACTATCCTAGGGTTTATGTTAATCCTAACCCTAACACTATCCTAGGGCTGATGCTAACCCTAACCCTAACCCTAACACTATCCTAGGGCTGATGCTATCCCTAACCCTAACACTATCCTAGGCCTGATGCTAACCCTATCCCTAACCCTAACACTATCCTAGGGCTGATGCTAACCATAACCCTAACACTATCCCAGGGCTGATGCTAACCCTAACCCTAACCCTAACACTATCCTAGGGCTGATGCTAACCCTAACCCTAACACTACCCTAGGCCTGATGATAACCCTAACCCTAACCCTAACACTATCCTAGGGCTGATGCTAACCCTAACCCTAACACTATCCTAGGGCTGATGCTAACCCTAATCCTAACCCTAACACTATCCTAGGGCTGATGCTAACCCTAACCCTAACACCAACCTAGGGCTGATGCTAACCCTAACCCTAACACTATCCTAGGGCTGATGCTAACCCTAACCCTAACCCTAACACTATCCTAGGGCTGATGCTAACACTAACACTAACCCTAAAACTATCCTTGAACTGATGCTAACCCTATCCCTAACCCTAACACTATCCTAGGCCTGATGGTAACCCTAACCCTAACCCTAACACTATCCTAGGGTTTATGTTAATCCTAACCCTAACACTATCCTAGGGCTTATGCTAACCCTAACCCTAACCCTAACACTATCCTAGGGCTAATGCTAACCCGAACCCTAACTCTAACACTATCTTAGGGCTGAGGCTAACCCTAACCCTAACACTATCCTAGGGCTGATGCTATCCCTAACCCTAACACTACCCTAGGCATGATGCTAACCCTAACCCTAACCCTAACACTATCCTAGGGCTGATCCTAACCCTAACCCTAACACTATCCTAGGGCTGATGCTAACCCTAACCCTAACCCTAACACTATCCTAGGGCTGATGCTAACCCTAACCCTAACACTACCCTAGGCCTGATGATAACCCTAACCCTAACCCTAACACTATCCTAGGGCTGATGCTAACCCAAACCCTAACACTATCCTAAGGCTGATGCTAACCCTAATCCTAACCCTAACTCTATCCTAGGGCTGATGCTAACCCTAACGCTAACCCTAACACTATCCTTGAACTGATGCTAACCCTAACCCTAACCCTAACACTATCCTAGGCCTGATGATAACCCTAACCCTAACCCTAACACTATCCTAGGGCTGATGCTAACCCTAACCCTAACACTATCCTAAGGCTGATGCTAACCCTAATCCTAACCCTAACACTATCCTAGGGCTGATGCTAACCCTAATCCTAACCCTAACACTATCCTAGGGTTGATGCTAACCCTAACCCTAACACCATCCTACGGCTGATGCTAACCCTAACCCTAACACTATCCTAGGGCTGTAGCTAACCCTAACCCTAACACTACCCTAGGCCTGATGATAACCCTAACCCTAACCCTAACACTATCCTAGGGCTGATGCTAACCCTAACCCTAACACTATCCTAGGGCTGATGCTAACACTAATCCTAACCCTAACACTATCCTAGGACTGATGCTAACCCTAACCCTAACACTATCCTAGGGCTGATGCTAACCCTAACACTAACCCTAACACTATCCTAGGGCTGATGCTAACCCTAACCCTAACACTATCATAGGGCTGATGCTAACCCTAACCCTAACCCTAACATTATCCCAGGGCTGATGCTAACCCTAACCCTAACACTATCCTAGGGCTGATGCTAACCCTAACCCTAACACTAACACTATCCTAGGGCTGATGCTAACCCTAACCCTAACCTTAACACTATCCTAGAGCTGATGATAACCCTAACCCTAACCCTAACGCTAACCCTAATACTCTCCTAGGGCTGATGCTAACCTTAACCCTAACCCTAACACTATCCTAGGGCTGATGCTAACCCTACCCCTAACACTATCCTAGGGCTGATGCTAACCCTAACCCTAACCCTAACACTATCCTAGGGCTGATGCTAACGCTAACCCTAACACTATCATAGGCCTGATGATAACCCTAACCCTAACCCTAACAAAATCCTAGGCCTGATGCTAACCCTAACCCTAACCCTAACACTATCCTAGGGCTGATGCTAACCCTAACCCTAACACTATCCTAGGGCTGATGCTAACCCTAACCCTAACCCTAACACTATCCTAGGGCTGATGCTAACCCTAACCCTAACCCTAACACTATCCTAGGGCTGATGCTAACCCTAACTCTAACACTATCCTAGGCCTGATGATAACCCTAACCCTAACACTAACACTATCCTAGGGCTGATGCTAACCCTAACCCTAACACTATCCTAGGGCTGATGCTAACCCTAACCCTAACACTAACCTAGGGCTGATGCTAACCCTAACGCTAACCCTAAAACTATCCTTGAACTGATGCTAACCCTATCCCTAACCCTAACACTATCCTAGGCCTGATGATAACCCTAACCCTAACCCTAACACTATCCTAGGGTTTATGTTAATCCTAACCCTAACACTATCCTATGGCTGATGCTAACCCTAACGCCTAACCCTAACACTATCCTAGGGCTGATGCTAACCCTAACACTAACTCTAACACTATCTTATGGCTGAGGCTAACCCTAACCCTAACACTATCCTACGGCTGATGCTAACCCTAACCCTAACGCTAACACTATCCTAGGGCTGATGCTATCCCTAACCCTAACACTACCCTAGGCATGATGCTAACCCTAACCCTAACCCTAACACTATCCTAGGGCTGATCCTAACCCTAACCCTAACACTATCCTAGGGCTGATGCTAACCCTAACCCTAACCCTAACACTATCCTAGGGCTGATGCTAACCCTAACCCTAACACTACCCTAGGCCTGATGATAACCCTAACCCTAACCCTAACACTATCCTAGGGCTGATGCTAACCCTAACCCTAACACTATCCTAAGGCTGATGCTAACCCTAATCCTAACCCTAACTCTATCCTAGGGCTGATGCTAACCCTAACGCTAACCCTAACACTATCCTTGAACTGATGCTAACCCTAACCCTAACCCTAACACTATCCTAGGCCTGATGATAACCCTAACCCTAACCCTAACACTATCCTAGGGCTGATGCTAACCCTAACCCTAACACTATCCTAAGGCTGATGCTAACCCTAATCCTAACCCTAACACTATCCTAGGGCTGATGCTAACCCTAACCCTAACCCTAACACTATCCTAGGCCTGATGGTAACCCTAACCCTAACACTAACACTATCCTAGGGTTTATGTTAATCCTAACCCTAACACTATCCTAGGGCTTATGCTAACCCTAACCCTAACCCTAACACTATCCTAGGGCTAATGCTAACCCTAACCCTAACTCTAACACTATCTTAGGGCTGAGGCTAACCCTAACCCTAACACTATCCGTGGGCTGATGCTATCCCTAACCCTAACACTACCCTAGGCATGATGCTAACCCTAACCCTAACCCTAACACTATCCTAGGGCTGATCCTAACCCTAACCCTAACACTATCCTAGGGCTGATGCTAACCCTAACCCTAACCCTAACACTATCCTAGGGCTGATGCTAACCCTAACCCTAACACTACCCTAGGCCTGATGATAACCCTAAACCTAACCCTAACACTATCCTAGGGCTGATGCTAACCCAAACCCTAACACTATCCTAAGGCTGATGCTAACCCTAATCCTAACCCTAACTCTATCCTAGGGCTGATGCTAACCCTAACGCTAACCCTAACACTATCCTTGAACTGATGCTAACCCTAACCCTAACCCTAACACTATCCTAGGCCTGATGATAACCCTAACCCTAACCCTAACACTATCCTAGGGCTGATGCTAACCCTAACCCTAACACTATCCTAAGGCTGATGCTAACCCTAATCCTAACCCTAACACTATCCTAGGGCTGATGCTAACCCTAATCCTAACCCTAACACTATCCTAGGGTTGATGCTAACCCTAACCCTAACACCATCCTACGGCTGATGCTAACCCTAACCCTAACACTATCCTAGGGCTGTAGCTAACCCTAACCCTAACACTACCCTAGGCCTGATGATAACCCTAACCCTAACCCTAACACTATCCTAGGGCTGATGCTAACCCTAACCCTAACACTATCCTAGGGCTGATGCTAACACTAATCCTAACCCTAACACTATCCTAGGACTGATGCTAACCCTAACCCTAACACTATCCTAGGGCTGATGCTAACCCTAACACTAACCCTAACACTATCCTAGGGCTGATGCTAACCCTAACCCTAACACTATCATAGGGCTGATGCTAACCCTAACCCTAACCCTAACATTATCCCAGGGCTGATGCTAACCCTAACCCTAACACTATCCTAGGGCTGATGCTAACCCTAACCCTAACACTAACACTATCCTAGGGCTGATGCTAACCCTAACCCTAACCTTAACACTATCCTAGAGCTGATGATAACCCTAACCCTAACCCTAACGCTAACCCTAATACTCTCCTAGGGCTGATGCTAACCTTAACCCTAACCCTAACACTATCCTAGGGCTGATGCTAACCCTACCCCTAACACTATCCTAGGGCTGATGCTAACCCTAACCCTAACCCTAACACTATCCTAGGGCTGATGCTAACGCTAACCCTAACACTATCATAGGCCTGATGATAACCCTAACCCTAACCCTAACAAAATCCTAGGCCTGATGCTAACCCTAACCCTAACCCTAACACTATCCTAGGGCTGATGCTAACCCTAACCCTAACACTATCCTAGGGCTGATGCTAACCCTAACCCTAACCCTAACACTATCCTAGGGCTGATGCTAACCCTAACCCTAACCCTAACACTATCCTAGGGCTGATGCTAACCCTAACTCTAACACTATCCTAGGCCTGATGATAACCCTAACCCTAACACTAACACTATCCTAGGGCTGATGCTAACCCTAACCCTAACACTATCCTAGGGCTGATGCTAACCCTAACCCTAACACTAACCTAGGGCTGATGCTAACCCTAACGCTAACCCTAAAACTATCCTTGAACTGATGCTAACCCTATCCCTAACCCTAACACTATCCTAGGCCTGATGATAACCCTAACCCTAACCCTAACACTATCCTAGGGCTGATGCTAACCATAACCCTAACACTATCCTAGGGCTGATGCTAACCCTAACCCTAACCCTAACACTATCTTGGGCTGATGCTAACCCTAACCCTAACACTACCCTAGGCCTGATGATAACCCTAACCCTAACACTATCCTAGGGCTGATGCTAACCCTAACCCTAACACTATCCTAGGGCTGATGCTAACCCTAATCCTAACCCTAACACTATCCTAGGGCTGATGCTAACCCTAACCCTAACACCAACCTAGGGCTGATGCTAACCCTAACCCTAACACTATCCTAGGGCTGATGCTAACCCTAACCCTAACCCTAACACTATCCTAGGGCTGATGCTAACACTAACACTAACCCTAAAACTATCCTTGAACTGATGCTAACCCTATCCCTAACCCTAACACTATCCTAGGCCTGATGGTAACCCTAACCCTAACCCTAACACTATCCTAGGGTTTATGTTAATCCTAACCCTAACACTATCCTAGGGCTTATGCTAACCCTAACCCTAACCCTAACACTATCCTAGGGCTAATGCTAACCCTAACCCTAACTCTAACACTATCTTAGGGCTGAGGCTAACCCTAACCCTAACACTATCCTAGGGCTGATGCTATCCCTAACCCTAACACTACCCTAGGCATGATGCTAACCCTAACCCTAACCCTAACACTATCCTAAGGCTGATCCTAACCCTAACCCTAACACTATCCTAGGGCTGATGCTAACCCTAACCCTAACCCTAACACTATCCTAGGGCTGATGCTAACCCTAACCCTAACACTACCCTAGGCCTGATGATAACCCTAACCCTAACCCTAACACTATCCTAGGGCTGATGCTAACCCTAACCCTAACACTATCCTAAGGCTGATGCTAACCCTAATCCTAACCCTAACTCTATCCTAGGGCTGATGCTAACCCTAACGCTAACCCTAACACTATCCTTGAACTGATGCTAACCCTAACCCTAACCCTAACACTATCCTAGGCCTGATGATAACCCTAACCCTAACCCTAACACTATCCTAGGGCTGATGCTAACCCTAACCCTAACACTATCCTAAGGCTGATGCTAACCCTAATCCTAACCCTAACACTATCCTAGGGCTGATGCTAACCCTAATCCTAACCCTAACACTATCCTAGGGTTGATGCTAACCCTAACCCTAACACCATCCTACGGCTGATGCTAACCCTAACCCTAACACTATCCTAGGGCTGTTGCTAACCCTAACCCTAACACTGCCCTAGGCCTGATGATAACCCTAACCCTAACCCTAACACTATCCTAGGGCTGATGCTAACCCTAACCCTAACACTATCCTAGGGCTGATGCTAACACTAATCCTAACCCTAACACTATCCTAGGACTGATGCTAACCCTAACCCTAACACTATCCTAGGGCTGATGCTAACCCTAACACTAACCCTAACACTATCCTAGGGCTGATGCTAACCCTAACCCTAACACTATCATTGGGCTGATGCTAACCCTAACCCTAACCCTAACATTATCCCAGGGCTGATGCTAACCCTAACCCTAACACTATCCTAGGGCTGATGCTAACCCTAACCCTAACACTAACACTATCCTAGGGCTGATGCTAACCCTAACCCTAACCTTAACACTATCCTAGAGCTGATGATAACCCTAACCCTAACCCTAACGCTAACCCTAATACTCTCCTAGGGCTGATGCTAACCCTAACCCTAACCCTAACACTATCCTAGGGCTGATGCTAACCCTACCCCTAACACTATCCTAGGGCTGATGCTAACCCTAACCCTAACCCTAACACTATCCTAGGGCTGATGCTAACGCTAACCCTAACACTATCATAGGCCTGATGATAACCCTAACCCTAACCCTAACACTATCCTAGGCCTGATGCTAACCCTAACCCTAACCCTAACACTATCCTAGGGCTGATGCTAACCCTAACCCTAACACTATCCTAGGGCTGATGCTAACCCTAACCCTAACCCTAACACTATCCTAGGGCTGATGCTAACCCTAACCCTAACCCTAACACTATCCTAGGGCTGATGCTAACCCTAACTCTAACACTATCCTAGGCCTGATGATAACCCTAACCCTAACACTAACACTATCCTAGGGCTGATGCTAACCCTAACCCTAACACTATCCTAGGGCTGATGCTAACCCTAACCCTAACACTAACCTAGGGCTTATGCTAACCCTAACGCTAACCCTAAAACTATCCTTGAACTGATGCTAACCCTATCCCTAACCCTAACACTATCCTAGGCCTGATGATAACCCTAACCCTAACCCTAACACTATCCTAGGGTTTATGTTAATCCTAACCCTAACACTATCCTATGGCTGATGCTAACCCTAACGCCTAACCCTAACACTATCCTAGGGCTGATGCTAACCCTAACACTAACTCTAACACTATCTTATGGCTGAGGCTAACCCTAACCCTAACACTATCCTACGGCTGATGCTAACCCTAACCCTAACGCTAACACTATCCTAGGGCTGATGCTATCCCTAACCCTAACACTATCCTAGGCCTGATGCTAACCCTAACCCTAACCCTAACACTATCCTAGGGCTGATGCTAACCATAACCCTAACACTATCCTAGGGCTGATGCTAACCCTAACCCTAACCCTAACACTATCTTGGGCTGATGCTAACCCTAACCCTAACACTACCCTAGGCCTGATGATAACCCTAACCCTAACACTATCCTAGGGCTGATGCTAACCCTAACCCTAACACTATCCTAGGGCTGATGCTAACCCTAATCCTAACCCTAACACTATCCTAGGGCTGATGCTAACCCTAACCCTAACACCATCCTAGGGCTGATGCTAACCCTAACCCTAACACTATCCTAGGGCTGATGCTAACCCTAACCCTAAGCCTAACACAATCCTAGGGCTGATGCTAACACTAACCCTAACACTAACCTAGGCCTGATGATAACCCTAACCCTAACCCTAACAATATCCTAGGGCTGATGCTAAACCTAACCCTAACACTATCCTAGGGCTGATGCTAATCCTAATCCTAACCCTAACACTATCCTAGGGCTGATGCTAACCCTAACCCTAACACTATCCTAGGGCTGATGCTAACCCTAACCCTTACCCTAACACTATCCTAGGGCTGATGCTAACCCTAACCCTAACACTATCCTAGCGCTGATGGTAACCCTAACCCTAACCCTAACATTATCCCAGGGCTGATGCTAACCCTAACTCTAACACTATCCTAGGGCTGATGCTAACCCTAACCCTAACACTAACACTATCCTAGGGCTGATGCTAACCCTAACCCTATCCTTAACACTATCCTAGAGCTGATGATAACCCTAACCCTAACCCTAACCCTAACCCTAATACTCTCCTAGGGCTGATGCTAACCCTAACCCTAACCCTAACACTATCCTAGGTCTGATGCTAACCCTACCCCTAACACTATCCTAGGGCTGATGCTAACCCTAACCCTAACCCTAACACTATCCTAGGGCTGATGCTAACCCTAACCCTAACACTATCCTAGGCCTGAGGCTAACCCTAACCCTAACCCTATCGCTATCCTAGGGCTGATGCTAACCCTAACCCTAACACTATCCTAGGGCTGATGCTAACCCTAACGCTAACCCTAACACTATCCTAGGGCTGATGCTAACCCTAACCCTAACACTATCCTAGGCCTGATGATAACCCTAACCCTAACCCTAACACTATCCTAGGGCTGATGCTAACCCTAACCCTAACACTATCCTAGGGCTGATGCTAACCCTAACCCTAACCCTAACACTATCCTAGGGCTGATGCTAACCCTAACGCTAACCCTAAAACTATCCTTGAACTGATGCTAACCCTATCCCTAACCCTAACACTATCCTAGGCCTGATGGTAACCCTAACCCTAACCCTAACACTATCCTAGGGTTTATGTTAATCTTAACCCTAACACTATCCTAGGGCTGATGCTAACCCTAACCCTAACACTAACACTATCCTAGGGCTGATGCTAACCCTAACCCTAACTCTAACACTATCTTAGGGCTGAGGCTAACCCTAACCCTAACACTATCCTACGGCTGATGCTAACCCTAACCCTAACCCTAACACTATCCTAGGGCTGATGCTATCCCTAACCCTAACACTAACCTTGGCCTGATGCTAACCCTAACCCTAACCCTAACACTATCCTAGGGCTGATGCTAACCCTAACCCTAACACTATCCTAGGGCTGATGCTAACCCTAACCCTAACCCTAACACTATCCTAGGGCTGATGCTAACCCTAACCCTAACACTACCCTAGGCCTGATGATAACCCTAACCCTAACCCTAACACTATCCTAGGGCTGATGCTAACCCTAACCCTAACACTATCCTAAGGCTGATGCTAACCCTAATCCTAACCCTAACACTATCCTAGTGCTGATGCTAACCCTAACGCTAACCCTAACACTATCCTTGAACTGATGCTAGCCCTAACCCTAACCCTAACACTATCCGAGGCCTGGTGATAACCCTAACCCTAACCCTAACACTATCCTAGGGTTTATGTTAACCCTAACCCTAACACTATCCTACGGCTGATGATAACCCTAACCCTAACCCTAACACTATCCTAGGGCTGATGCTAACCCTAACCCTAACACTATCCTAGGGCTGATGCTAACCTTAACCCTAACCCTAACACTATCCTAGGGCTGATGCTAACCCTAACCCTAACACTGTCCTAGGGCTGATGCTAACCCTAACCCTAATCCTAACATTATCCCAGGGCTGATGCTAACCCTAACCCTAACACTATCCTAGGGCTGATGCTAACCCTAACCCTAACACTAACACTATCCTAGGGCTGATGCTAACCCTAACCCTAACCCTAACACTATCCTAGAGCTGATGCTAACCCTAACCCTAACCCTAACCCTAACCCTAATACTATCCTAGGGCTACTGCTAACCCTAACCCTAACCCTAACACTATCCTAGGGCTGATGCTAACCCTAACACTAACACTATCCTAGGGCTGATGCTAACCCTAACCCTACCCCTAACACTATCCTTGGGCTGATGCTAACCCTAACCCTAACTCTAACACTATCCTAGGGCTGAGGCTAACCCTAACCCTAACACTATCCTACGGCTGATGCTAACCCTAACCCTAACCCTAACACTATCCTAAGGTTGATGGTAACCCTAACACTAACACTATCCTAAGCCTGGTGCTAACCCTAACTCTAACCCTAACACTATCCTAGGGCTGATGCTAACCCTAACCCTAATAATATCCTAGGGCTGATGCTAACCCTAACCCTAACCCTAACACTATCCTAGGCCTGATGACAACCCTAACCCTAACCCTAACACTATCCTAGGGCTGATGATAACCCTAACTCTAACAGTATACTAGGCCTGATGCTAACCCTAACCATAACCCTAACACTATCCTAGGGCTGATGCTAACCCTAACCCTAACGCTATCCTAGGGCGGATGCTAACCCTAACCCCAACCCTAACACTATCCTAGGGCTGATGCTAACCCTAACCCTAACACTATGATAGGCCTGATGATAACCCTAACCCTAACCCTAACACTATCCTAGGGGTGATGATAACCCTAACTCTAACAGTATCCTATGCCTGATGCTAACCCTAACCATAACCCTAACACTATCCTAGGGCTGATGCTAACCCTAACCCTAACACTATCCTAGGGCTGATGCTAACCCTAACCCTAACCCTAACACTATCCTAGGGCTGATGCTAACCCTAACCCTAACACTATCCTAGGCCTGATGCTAACCCTAACCCTAACCCTAACACTATCCTAGGGCTGATGCTAACCCTAACCCTAACACTATCCTAGGGCTGATGCTAACCCTAACCCTAACCCTAACACTATCCTAGGGCTGATGCTAAACCTAACCCTAACACTATCCTAGGCCTGATGATAACCCTAACCCTAACCCTAACACTATCCTAGGGCTGATGCTAACCCTAACCCTAACACTATCCTAGGGCTGATGCTAACAATAACCTAACCCTAACACTATCCTAGGCCTGAAGCTAACCCTAACCCTAACACTATCCTAGGCCTGATGATAACCCTAACCCTAACACTAACACTATCCTAGGGCTGATGCTAACCCAAACCCTAACACTATCCTACGGCTGATGCTAACCCTAACCCTAACCCTAAGACTATCCTAGGGCTGATGCTAACCCTAACGCTAACCCTGAAATTATCCTTGAACTGATGCTAACCCTATCCCTAACCCTAACACTATCCTAGGCCTGATGATAACCCTAACCGTAACCCTAACACTATCCTAGGGTTTCTGTTAATCCTAACCCTAACACTATCCTAGGGCTGATGCTAACCCTAACCCTAACTCTAACACTATCCATGGGCTGATGCTAACCCTAACCCTAACTCTAACACTATCTTATGGCTGAGGCAAACCCTAACCCTAACACTATCCTATGGCTGATGCTAACCCTAACCCTAACCCTAACACTATCCTAGGGCTGATGCTATCCCTAACCCTAACACTATCCTAGGCCTGATGCTAACCCTAACCCTAACCCTAACACTATCCTAGGGCTGATGCTAACCCTAACCCTAACCCTAACACTATCCTAGGGCTGATGCTAACCCTAACCCTAACACTACCCTAGGCCTGATGATAACCCTAACCCTAACCCTAACACTATCCTAGGGCTGATGCTAACCCTAACCCTAACACTATCCTAGGGCTGATGCTAACCCTAATCCTAACCCTAACAGTATCCTAGGGCTGATGCTAACTCTAACGCTAACGCTAACACTATCCTTGAACTGATGCTAACCCTAACCCTAACCATAACACTATCCTAGGCCTGATGATAACCCTAACCCTAACCCTAACACTATCCTAGGGTTTATGTTAACCCTAACCCTAACACTATCCTAGGGCTGATGCTAACCCTAACCCTAACCCTAACACTATCCTAGGGCGGATGCTAACCCTAACCCTAACCCTAACACTATCCTAGGGCTGATGCTAACCCTAACACTAACACTATCCTAGGGCGGATGCTAACCCTAACCCTAACCCTAACTCTCTCCAAGGGCTGATGCTAACCCTAACCCTAACCTTAACACTATCCTAGGGCTGATGCTAACCCTAACCCTAACACTACCCTAGGCCTGATGATAACCCTAACCCTAACCCTAACAATATCCTAGGGCTGATGCTAAACCTAACCCTAACACTATCCTAGGGCTGATGCTAATCCTAATCCTAACCCTAACACTATCCTAGGGCTGATGCTAACCCTAACCCTAACACTATCCTAGGGCTGATGCTAACCCTAACCCTTACCCTAACACTATCCTAGGGCTGATGCTAACCCTAACCCTAACACTATCCTAGCGCTGATGGTAACCCTAACCCTAACCCTAACATTATCCCAGGGCTGATGCTAACCCTAACCCTAACACTATCCTAGGGCTGATGCTAACCCTAACCCTAACACTAACACTATCCTAGGGCTGATGCTAACCCTAACCCTATCCTTTACACTATCCTAGAGCTGATGATAACCCTAACCCTAACCCTAACCCTAACCCTAATACTCTCCTAGGGCTGATGCTAACCCTAACCCTAACCCTAACACTATCCTAGGGCTGATGCTAACCCTACCCCTAACACTATCCTAGGGCTGATGCTAACCCTAACCCTAACCCTAACACTATCCTAGGGCTGATGCTAACCCTAACCCTAACACTATCCTAGGCCTGAGGCTAACCCTAACCCTAACACTATCGCTATCCTAGGGCTGATGTTAACCCTAACCCTAACACTATCCTAGGGCTGATGCTAACCCTAACGCTAACCCTAACACTATCCTAGGGCTGATGCTAACCCTAACCCTAACACTATCCTAGGCCTGATGATAACCCTAACCCTAACCCTAACACTATCCTAGGGCTGATGCTAACCCTAACCCTAACACTATCCTAGGGCTGATGCTAACCCTAACCCTAACCCTAACACTATCCTAGGGCTGATGCTAACCCTAACGCTAACCCTAAAACTATCCTTGAACTGATGCTAACCCTATCCCTAACCCTAACACTATCCTAGGCCTGATGGTAACCCTAACCCTAACCCTAACACTATCCTAGGGTTTATGTTAATCTTAACCCTAACACTATCCTAGGGCTGATGCTAACACTAACCCTAACCCTAACACCATCCTAGGGCTGATGCTAACCCTAACCCTAACTCTAACACTATCTTAGGGCTGAGGCTAACCCTAACCCTAACACTATCCTACGGCTGATGCTAACCCTAACCCTAACCCTAACACTATCCTAGGGCTGATGCTATCCCTAACCCTAACACTACCCTAGGCCTGATGCTAACCCTAACCCTAACCCTAACACTATCCTAGGGCTGATGATAACCCTAACCATAACACTATCCTAGGGCTGATGCTAACCCTAACCCTAACCCTAACACTATCCTAGGGCTGATGCTAACCCTAACCTTAACACTACCCTAGGCCTGATGATAACCCTAACCCTAACCCTAACACTATCCTAGGGCTGATGCTAACCCTAACCCTAACACTATCCTAAGGCTGATGCTAACCCTAATCCTAACCCTAACACTATCCTAGTGCTGATGCTAACCCTAACGCTAACCCTAACACTATCCTTGAACTGATGCTAGCCCTAACCCTAACCCTAACACTATCCGAGGCCTGGTGATAACCCTAACCCTAACCCTAACACTATCCTAGGGTTTATGTTAACCCTAACCCTAACACTATCCTACGGCTGATGATAACCCTAACCCTAACCCTAACACTATCCTAGGGCTGATGATAACCCTAACCCTAACACTATCCTAGGCCTTATGCTAACCCTAACCGTAACCCTAACAGTATCCTAGGGCTGATGCTAACCCTAACCCTAACACTATCCTAGGGCTGATGCTAACCTTAACCCTAACCCTAACACTATCCTAGGGCTGATGCTAACCCTAACCCTAACACTGTCCTAGGGCTGATGCTAATCCTAACCCTAATGCTAACATTATCCCAGGGCTGATGCTAACCCTAACCCTAACACTATCCTAGGGCTGATGCTAACCCTAACCCTAACACTAACACTATCCTAGGGCTGATGCTAACCCTAACCCTAACCCTAACACTATCCTAGAGCTGATGCTAACCCTAACCCTAACCCTAACCCTAACCCTAATACTATCCTAGGGCTACTGCTAACCCTAACCCTAACCCTAACACTATCCTAGGGCTGATGCTAACCCTAACACTAACACTATCCTAGTTCTGATGCTAACCCTAACCCTACCCCTAACACTATCCTTGGGCTGATGCTAACCCTAACCCTAACTCTAACACTATCCTAGGGCTGAGGCTAACCCTAACCCTAACACTATCCTACGGCTGATGCTAACCCTAACCCTAACCCTAACACTATCCTAAGGTTGATGGTAACCCTAACACTAACACTATCCTAAGCCTGGTGCTAACCCTAACTCTAACCCTAACACTATCCTAGGGCTGATGCTAACCCTAACCCTAATAATATCCTAGGGCTGATGCTAACCCTAACACTAACCCTAACACTATCCTAGGCCTGATGACAACCCTAACCCTAACCCTAACACTATCCTAGGGCTGATGATATCCCTAACTCTAACAGTATACTAGGCCTGATGCTAACCCTAACCATAACCCTAACACTATCCTAGGGCTGATGCTAACCCTAACCCTAACACTATCCTAGGGCGGATGCTAACCCTAACCCCAACCCTAACACTATCCTAGGGCTGATGCTAACCCTAACCCTAACACTATGATAGGCCTGATGATAACCCTAACCCTAACCCTAACACTATCCTAGGGGTGATGATAACCCTAACTCTAACAGTATCCTATGCCTGATGCTAACCCTAACCATAACCCTAACACTATCCTAGGGCTGATGCTAACCCTAACCCTAACACTATCCTAGGGCTGATGCTAACCCTAACCCTAACCCTAACACTATCCTAGGGCTGATGCTAACCCTAACCCTAACACTATCCTAGGCCTGATGCTAACCCTAACCCTAACCCTAACACTATCCTAGGGCTGATGCTAACCCTAACCCTAACACTATCCTTTTGCTGATGCTAACCCTAACCCTAACCCTAACACTATCCTAGGGCTGATGCTAACCCTAACCCTAACACTATCCTAGGCCTGATGATAACCCTAACCCTAACCCTAACACTATCCTAGGGCTGATGCTAACCCTAACCCTAACACTATCCTACGGCTGATGCTAACCCTAACCCTAACCCTAAGACTATCCTAGGGCTGATGCTAACCCTAACGCTAACCCTGAAATTATCCTTGAACTGATGCTAACCCTATCCCTAACCCTAACACTATCCTAGGCCTGATGATAACCCTAACCCTAACCCTAACACTATCCTAGGGTTTCTGTTAATCCTAACCCTAACACTATCCTAGGGCTGATGCTAACCCTAACCCTAACCCTAACACTATCCTAGGGCTGATGCTAACACTAACCCTAACTCTAACACTATCTTATGGCTGAGGCAAACCCTAACCCTAACACTATCCTATGGCTGATGCTAACCCTAACCCTAACCCTAACACTATCCTAGGGCTGATGCTATCCCTAACCCTAACACTATCCTAGGCCTGATGCTAACCCTAACCCTAACCCTAACACTATCCTAGGGCTGATGCTAACCCTAACCCTAACCCTAACACTATCCTAGGGCTGATGCTAACCCTAACCCTAACACTACCCTAGGCCTGATGATAACCCTAACCCTAACCCTAACACTATCCTAGGGCTGATGCTAACCCTAACCCTAACACTATCCTAGGGCTGATGCTAACCCTAATCCTAACCCTAACAGTATCCTAGGGCTGATGCTAACTCTAACGCTAACGCTAACACTATCCTTGAACTGATGCTAACCCTAACCCTAACCATAACACTATCCTAGGCCTGATGATAACCCTAACCCTAACCCTAACACTATCCTAGGGTTTATGTTAACCCTAACCCTAACACTATCCTAGGGCTGATGCTAACCCTAACCCTAACCCTAACACTATCCTAGGGCGGATGCTAACCCTAACCCTAACCCTAACACTATCCTAGGGCTGATGCTAACCCTAACACTAACACTATCCTAGGGCTGATGCTAACCCTAACCCTAACCCTAACTCTCTCCAAGGGCTGATGCTAACCCTAACCCTAACCTTAACACTATCCTAGGGCTGATGCTAACCCTAACCCTAACTCTAACACTATCTTAGGGCTGAGGCTAACCCTAACCCTAACACTATCCTACGGCTGATGCTAACCCTAACCCTAACCCTAACACTATCCTAGGGCTGATGCTACCCCTAACCCTAATACTCTCCTAGGGCTGATGCTAACCCTAACCCTAACCCTAACACTATCCTAGGGCTGATGCTAACCCTAACCCTAACACTATCCTAGGCCTGATGATAACCCTAACCCTAACACTATCCTAGGGCTGATGGTAACCCTAACCCTAACACTATCCTACGGCTGATGCTAACCCTAACCCTAACCCTAACACTATCCTAGGGCTGATGCTAACCCTAACCCTAACACTAACACTATCCTAGGGCTGATGCTAACCCTAACCCTAACCCTAACACTATCCTAGAGCTGATGCTAACCCTAACCCTAACCCTAACCCTAACAGTAATACTATCCTAGCGCTGATGCTAACCCTAACCCTAACCCTAACACTATCCTAGGGCTGATGCTAACCCTAACACTAACACTATCCTAGGGCTGATGCTAACCCTAACCCTAACCCTAACACTATCCTACGGCTAATGCTAACCATAACCCTACCCCTAACACTATCCTAGGGCTGATGCTAACCCTAACCCTAACCCTAACACTATCCTAAGGCTGATGGTAACCCTAACACTAACACTATCCTAAGCCTGGTGCTAACCCTAACTCTAACCCTAACACTATCCTAGGGCTGATGCTAACCCTAACCCTAACAGTATCCTAGGCCTTATGCTAACCGTAACCCTAACCCTAACACTATCCTAGGGCTGATGCTACCCCTAACCCTAATACTATCCTAGGGCTGATGCTAACCCTAACCCTAACCCTAACACTATCCTAGGGCTGATGCTAACCCTAACCCTAACACTATCCTAGGCCTGATGATAACCCTAACCCTAACACTATCCTAGGGCTGATGCTAACCCTAACCCTAACACTATCCTACGGCTGATGCTAACCCTAACCCTAACCCTAACACTATCCTAGGGCTGATGCTATCCCTAACCCTAACACTAACACTATCCTAGGGCTGATGCTAACCCTAACCCTAAACCTAACACTATCCTAGAGCTGATGCTAACCCTAACCCTAACCCTAACCCTAACCCTAATACTATCCTAGGGCTGATGCTAACCCTAACCCTAACCCTAACACTATCCTAGGGCTGATGCTAACCCTAACACTAACACTATCCTAGGGCTGATGCTAACCCTAACCCTAACCCTAACACTATCCTAGGGCTAATGCTAACCATAACCCTACCCCTAACACTATCCTAGGGCTGATGCTAACCCTAACCCTAACCCTAACACTATCCTAAGGCTGATGGTAACCCTAACACTAACACTATCCTAAGCCTGGTGCTAACCCTAACTCTAACCCTAACACTATCCTAGGGCTGATGCTAACCCTAACCGTAATAATATCCTAGGGCTGATGCTAACACTAACCCTAACCCTAACACTATCCTAGGGCTGATGCTAACCATAACCCTAACCCTAACACTATCCTAGGGCTGATACTAACCCTAACCCTAACACTATCCTAGGCCTGATGATAACCCTGACCCTAACCCTAACACTATCCTAGGGCTGATGATAACCCTAACCCTAACACTATCCTAGGCCTGATGCTAACCTTAACCATAAACCTAACACTATCCTAGGGCTGATGCTAACTCTAACCCTAACACTATCCTAGGGCTGATGCTAACCCTAACCCTAACCCTAACACTATCCTAGGGCTGATGCTAACCCTAACCCTAACACTATCATAGGCCTGATGATAACCCTAAGAATAACCCTAACACTATCCTAGGGCTGATTCTAACCCTAACCCTAACCCTAACACTATCCTACGGCTGATGCTAACCCTAACCCTAACCCTAACACTATCCTAGGGCTGATACTAACCCTAACCCTAACACTATCCTAGGCCTGATGATAACCCTGACCCTAACCCTAACACTATCCTAGGGCTGATGATAACCCTAACCCTAACACTATCCTAGGCCTGATGCTAACCTTAACCATAAACCTAACACTATCCTAGGGCTGATGCTAACTCTAACCCTAACACTATCCTAGGGCTGACGCTAACCCTAACCCTAACTCTAACACTATCCTAGGGCTGATGCTAACCCTAACCCTAACCCTAACACTATCCTAGGGCTGATGCTAACCCTAACCCGAACACTATCCTAGGGCTGATGCTAACCCTAACCCTAACACTAACACTATCCTAGGGCTGATGCTAACCCTAACCCAAACCCTAACACTATCCTAGAGCTGATGATAACCCTAACCCTAACCCTAACCCTAACCCTAATACTATCCTAGGGCTGATGGTAACCCTAACCCTAACCCTAACACTATCCTAGGGCTGATGCTAACCCTAACCCTAACACTATCCTAGGGCTGATGCTAACTCTAACCCTAACCCTAACACTATCCTAGGGCTGATGCTAACCCTAACCCTAACACTATCCTACGGCTGATGCTAACCCTAACCCTAACCCTAACACTATCCTAGGGCTGATGCTAACCCTAACCCTAACACTAACACTATCCTAGGGCTGATGCTAACCCTAACCCTAACCCTAACACTATCCTAGAGCTGATGCTAACCCTAACCCTAACCCTAACCCTAACCCTAATACTATCCTAGGGCTGATGCTAACCCTAACCCTAACCCTAACACTATCCTAGGGCTGATGCTAAGCCTAACACTAACACTATCCTAGGGCTGATGCTAACCCTAACCCTAACCCTAACACTATCCTAGGGCTAATGCTAACCATAACCCTACCCCTAACACTATCCTAGGGCTGATGCTAACCCTAACCCTAACCCTAACACTATCCTAAGGCTGATGGTAACCCTAACACTAACACTATCCTAAGCCTGGTGCTAACCCTAACTCTAACCCTAACACTATCCTAGGGCTGATGCTAACCCTAACCGTAATAATATCCTAGGGCTGATGCTAACACTAACCCTAACCCTAACACTATCCTAGGGCTGATGCTAACCCTAACCCTAACCCTAACACTATCCTAGGGCTGATACTAACCCTAACCCTATCACTATCCTAGGCCTGATGATAACCCTGACCCTAACCCTAACACTATCCTAGGGCTGATGATAACCCTAACCCTAACACTATCCTAGGCCTGATGCTAACCTTAACCATAAACCTAACACTATCCTAGGGCTGATGCTAACCCTAACCCTAACACTATCCTAGGGCTGATGCTAACCCTAACCCTAACCCTAACACTATTCTAGGGCTGATGCTAACCCTAACCCTAACAATATCATAGGCCTGATGATAACCCTAACCATAACCCTAACACTATCCTAGGGCTGATGATAACCCTAACCCTAACCCTAACACTATCCTACGGCTGATGCTAACCCTAACCCTAACCCTAACACTATCCTAAGGCTGATGCTAACCCTAACACTAACACTATCCTAGGCCTGGTGCTAACCCTAACCCTAACCCTAACACTATCCTAGGGCTGATGCTAACCCTAACCCTAATAATATCCTAGGGCTGATGCTAACCCTAACCCTAACCCTAACACTATCCTAGGGCTGATGCTAACCCTAACCCTAACCCTAACAGTATCCTAGGCCTGATGCTAACCCTATCCCTAACCATAACACTCTCCTAGGGCTGAGGCAAACCCTAACCCTAACACTATCCTAGGGCTGACGCTAACCCTAACCCTAACACTATCCTAGGGTTGATGCTAACCCTACCCCTAACACTATCCTAGGGCTGATGCTAACCCTAACCCTAACACTATCCTAGGGCTGATGCTAACCCTAACCCTAACCCTAACACTATCCTAGGGCTGATGCTAACCCTAACCCTAACCCTAACACTATCCTAGGGCTGATGCTAACCCTAACCCGAACACTATCCTAGGGCTGATGCTAACCCTAACCCTAACACTAACACTATCCTAGGGCTGATGCTAACCCTAACCCAAACCCTAACACTATCCTAGAGCTGATGATAACCCTAACCCTAACCCTAACCCTAACCCTAATACTATCCTAGGGCTGAGGCTAACCCTAACCCTAACCCTAACACTATCCTAGGGCTGATGCTAACCCTAACCCTAACACTATCCTAGGGCTGATGCTAACCCTAACCCTAACCCTAACACTATCCTAGGGCTGACGCTAACCCTAACCCTAACACTATCATAAGCCTGATGATAACCCTAACCCTAACCCTAACACTATCCTAGGGCTGATGCTAACCCTAACCCTAACACTATCCTAGGGCTGATGCTAACCCTAACCCTAACCCTAACACTATCCTAGGGCTGATGCTAACCCTAACCCTAACACTATCCTAGGCCTGATGATAACCCTAACCCTAACCCTAACACAATCCTAGGGCTGATGCTAACCCTAACGCTAACACTAAAACTATCCTTGAACTGATGCTAACCCTATCCCTAACCCTAACACTATCCTAGGCCTGATGATAACCCTAACCCTAACCCTAACACTATCCTAGGGTTGATGCTAACCCTAACCCTAACACTATCCTAGGGCTGATGCTAACCCTAACCCTAACCCTAACACTATCCTAGGGCTGATGCTAACCCTAATCTTAACACTATCCTAGGGCTGATGCTAACCCTAACCCTAACCCTAACACTATCCTAGGGCTGATGCTAACCCTAACCCTAACACTATCCTACGGCTGATGCTAACCCTAATCTTAACCCTAACACTATCCTAGGGCTGATGCTAACCCTAACCCTAACCCTAACACTATCCTAGAGCTGATGCTAACCCTAACCCTAACCCTAATACTATCCTAGGGCTGATGCTAACCCTAACCCTAACCCTAAAACTATCCTAGGGCTGATGCTAACCCTAACACTAACACTATCCTAGGGCTGATGCTAACCCTAACCCTACCCATCACACTATCCTAGGGCTGATGCTAACCAAAACCCTACCCCTAACACTATCCTAGGGCTGATGCTAACCCTAACCCTAACCCTAACACTATCCTAAGGCTGAGGGTAACCCTAACACTAACACTATCCTAAGCCTGGTGCTAACCCTAACTCTAACCCTAACACTATCCTAGGGCTGATGCTAACTCTAACCGTAATAATATCCTAGGGCTGATGCTAACACTAACCCTAACCGTAACACTATCCTAGGGCTGATGCTAACCCTAACCCTAACACTATCCTAGGGCTTATGCTAACCCTAACCCTAACCCAAACACTATCCTAGGGCTGATGCTAACCCTAACCCTAACACTATCATAGGCCTGCTGATAACCCTAACCATAACCCTAACACTATCCTAGGGCTGATGCTAACCCTAACCCTAACCCTAACACTATCCTACGGCTGATGCTAACCCTAACCCTAACCCTAACACTATCCTAAGGCTGATGCTAACCCTAACACTAACACTATCCTAGGCCTGGTGCTAACCCTAACCCTAACCCTAACACTATCCTAGGGCTGATGCTAACCCTAACCCTAACCCTAACACTATCCTAGGCCTGACGCTAACCCTATCCCTAACCATAACACTCTCCTAGGGCTGAGGCAATCCCTAACCCTAACACTATCCTAGGGCTGACGCTAACCCTAACCCTAACCCTAACACTATCCTAGGGTTGATGCTAACCCTAACCATAACAGTGTCCTAGGGCTGATGCTAACCCTAACCCTAACACTATCCTAGGGCTGATGCTAACCCTAACCCTAACCCTAACACTATCCTAGGGCTGATGCTAACCCTAACCCTAACACTATCCTAGGGCTGATGCTAACCCTAACCCTAACCCTAACACTATCCTAGGGCTGATGCTAACCCTAACCCTCACACTATCCTAGGGCTGATGCTAACCCTAAACCTAACCCTAACATTATCCCAGGGCTGATGCTAACCCTAACCCTAACACTATCCTAGGGCTGATGCTAACCCTAACCCTAACCCTAACACTATCCTAGGGCTGATGCTAACCCTAACCCTAACCCTAACACTATCCTAGAGCTGATGATAACCCTAACCCTAACCCTAACCCTAAACCTAATACTATCCTAGGGCTGATGCTAACCCTAACCCTAACCCTAGCACTATCCTAGGGCTGATGCTAACCCTAACCCTAACACTATCCTAGGGCTGATGCTAACCCTAACCCTAACCCTAACACTATCCTAGGGCTGATGCTAACCCTAACCCTAACACTATCATAGGCCTGATGATAATCCTAACCCTAACCCTAACACTATCCTAGGGCTCATGCTAACCCTAACCCTAACACTAACCTAGGGCTGATGCTAACCCTAACCCTAACCCTAACACTATCCTAGGGCTGATGCTAACCCTAACCCTAACCCTAACACTATCCTAGGGCTGATGCTAACCCTAACCCTAACACTATCCTAGGCCTGATGATAACCCTAACCCTAACCCTAACACTATCCTAGGGCTGATGCTAACCCTAACGCTAACCCTAAAACTATCCTTGAACTGATGCTAACCCTATCCCTAACCCTAACACTATCCTAGGCCTGATGATAACCCTAACCCTAACCCTAACACTATCCTAGGGTTTATGTTAATCCTAACCCTAACACTATCCTAGGGCTGATGCTAACCCTAACCCTAACCCTAACACTATCCTACGGCTGATGCTAACCCTAACCCTAACCCTATCACTATCCAAGGGCTGATGCTATCCCTAACCCTAACACTACCCTAGGCCTGATGCTAACCCTAACCCTAACCCTAACACTATCCTAGGGCTGATGCTAACCCTAACCCTAATACTATCCTAGGGCTGATGCTAACCCTAACCCTAACACTACCCTAGGCCTGATGATAACCCTAACCCTAACCCTAACACTATCCTAGGGCTGATGCTAACCCTAACCCTAACACTATCCTAGGGCTGATGCTAACCCTAATCCTAAACCTAACACTATCCTAGGGCTGATGCTAACCCTAACGCTAACCCTAACACTATCCTTGAACTTATGCTAACCCTAACCCTAACCCTAACACTATCCTAGGCCTGATGATAACCCTAACCCTAACCCTAACACTATCCTAGGGCTGATGTTAACCCTAACCCTAACACTATCCTACGGCTGATGCTAACCCTAACCCTAACCCTAACACTATCCTAGGGCTGATGCTAACCCTAACCCTAACACTATCCTAGGCCTTATGCTAACCCTAACCCTAACCCTATCACTATCCTAGGGCTGATGCTAACCCTAACCCTAACACTATCCTAGGGCTGATGCTAACCCTAACCCTAACCCTAACACTATCCTAGGGCTGATGCTAACCCTATGCCTAACCCTAACACTATCCTAGGCCTGATGCTAACCCTATCCCTAACCATAACACTCTCCTAAGGCTGAGGCTAACCCTAACCCTAACACTATCCTAGGGCTGACGCTAACCCTAACCCTAACCCTAACACTATGCTAGGGCTGATGCTAACCCTAACCCTAACCCTAACACTATCCTAGGCCTGATGCTAACCCTATCCCTAACACTATCCTAGGGCTGATGCTAACCCTAACCCTAACACTATCCTAGGGCTGATGCTAACCATAACCCTAACCCTAACACTATCCTAGGGCTGATGATAACCCTAACCCTAACACTATCCTAGGCCTGATGCTAACCTTAACCATAAACCTAACACTATCCTAGGGCTGATGCTAACTCTAACCCTAACACTATCCTAGGGCTGATGCTAACCCTAACCCTAACCCTAACACTATCCTAGGGCTGATGCTAACCCTAACCCTAACACTATCATAGGCCTGATGATAACCCTAACCATAACCCTAACACTATCCTAGGGCTGATTCTAACCCTAACCCTAACCCTAACACTATCCTACGGCTGATGCTAACCCTAACCCTTACCCTAACACTATCCTAGGGCTGATACTAACCCTAACCCTAACACTATCCTAGGCCTGATGATAACCCTGACCCTAACCCTAACACTATCCTAGGGCTGATGATAACCCTAACCCTAACACTATCCTAGGCCTGATGCTAACCTTAACCATAAACCTAACACTATCCTAGGGCTGATGCTAACTCTAACCCTAACACTATCCTAGGGCTGACGCTAACCCTAACCCTAACCCTAACACTATCCTAGGGCTGATGCTAACCCTAACTCTAACCCTAACACTATCCTAGGGCTGATGCTAACCCTAACCCGAACACTATCCTAGGGCTGATGCTAACCCTAACCCTAACACTAACACTATCCTAGGGCTGATGCTAACCCTAACCCAAACCCTAACACTATCCTAGAGCTGATGATAACCCTAACCCTAACCCTAACCCTAACCCTAATACTATCCTAGGGCTGATGGTAACCCTAACCCTAACCCTAACACTATCCTAGGGCTGATGCTAACCCTAACCCTAACACTATCCTAGGGCTGATGCTAACTCTAACCCTAACCCTAACACTATCCTAGGGCTGATGCTAACCCTAACCCTAACACTATCCTACGGCTGATGCTAACCCTAACCCTAACCCTAACACTATCCTAGGGCTGATGCTAACCCTAACCCTAACACTAACACTATCCTAGGGCTGATGCTAACCCTAACCCTAACCCTAACACTATCCTAGAGCTGATGCTAACCCTAACCCTAACCCTAACCCTAACCCTAATACTATCCTAGGGCTGATGCTAACCCTAACCCTAACCCTAACACTATCCTAGGGCTGATGCTAAGCCTAACACTAACACTATCCTAGGGCTGATGCTAACCCTAACCCTAACCCTAACACTATCCTAGGGCTAATGCTAACCATAACCCTACCCCTAACACTATCCTAGGGCTGATGCTAACCCTAACCCTAACCCTAACACTATCCTAAGGCTGATGGTAACCCTAACACTAACACTATCCTAAGCCTGGTGCTAACCCTAACTCTAACCCTAACACTATCCTAGGGCTGATGCTAACCCTAACCGTAATAATATCCTAGGGCTGATGCTAACACTAACCCTAACCCTAACACTATCCTAGGGCTGATGCTAACCCTAACCCTAACCCTAACACTATCCTAGGGCTGATACTAACCCTAACCCTATCACTATCCTAGGCCTGATGATAACCCTGACCCTAACCCTAACACTATCCTAGGGCTGATGATAACCCTAACCCTAACACTATCCTAGGCCTGATGCTAACCTTAACCATAAACCTAACACTATCCTAGGGCTGATGCTAACCCTAACCCTAACACTATCCTAGGGCTGATGCTAACCCTAACCCTAACCCTAACACTATTCTAGGGCTGATGCTAACCCTAACCCTAACAATATCATAGGCCTGATGATAACCCTAACCATAACCCTAACACTATCCTAGGGCTGATGATAACCCTAACCCTAACCCTAACACTATCCTACGGCTGATGCTAACCCTAACCCTAACCCTAACACTATCCTAAGGCTGATGCTAACCCTAACACTAACACTATCCTAGGCCTGGTGCTAACCCTAACCCTAACCCTAACACTATCCTAGGGCTGATGCTAACCCTAACCCTAATAATATCCTAGGGCTGATGCTAACCCTAACCCTAACCCTAACACTATCCTAGGGCTGATGCTAACCCTAACCCTAACCCTAACAGTATCCTAGGCCTGATGCTAACCCTATCCCTAACCATAACACTCTCCTAGGGCTGAGGCAAACCCTAACCCTAACACTATCCTAGGGCTGACGCTAACCCTAACCCTAACACTATCCTAGGGTTGATGCTAACCCTAACCCTAACACTATCCTAGGGCTGATGCTAACCCTAACCCTAACACTATCCTAGGGCTGATGCTAACCCTAACCCTAACCCTAACACTATCCTAGGGCTGATGCTAACCCTAACCCTAACCCTAACACTATCCTAGGGCTGATGCTAACCCTAAACCGAACACTATCCTAGGGCTGATGCTAACCCTAACCCTAACACTAACACTATCCTAGGGCTGATGCTAACCCTAACCCAAACCCTAACACTATCCTAGAGCTGATGATAACCCTAACCCTAACCCTAACCCTAACCCTAATACTATCCTAGGGCTGATGCTAACCCTAACCCTAACCCTAACACTATCCTAGGGCTGATGCTAACCCTAACCCTAACACTATCCTAGGCCTTATGCTAACCCTAACCCTAACCCTATCACTATCCTAGGGCTGATGCTAACCCTAACCCTAACACTATCCTAGGGCTGATGCTAACCCTAACCCTAACCCTAACACTATCCTAGGGCTGATGCTAACCCTATGCCTAACCCTAACACTATCCTAGGCCTGATGCTAACCCTATCCCTAACCATAACACTCTCCTAAGGCTGAGGCTAACCCTAACCCTAACACTATCCTAGGGCTGACGCTAACCCTAACCCTAACCCTAACACTATGCTAGGGCTGATGCTAACCCTAACCCTAACCCTAACACTATCCTAGGCCTGATGCTAACCCTATCCCTAACACTATCCTAGGGCTGATGCTAACCCTAACCCTAACACTATCCTAGGGCTGATGCTAACCATAACCCTAACCCTAACACTATCCTAGGGCTGATGATAACCCTAACCCTAACACTATCCTAGGCCTGATGCTAACCTTAACCATAAACCTAACACTATCCTAGGGCTGATGCTAACTCTAACCCTAACACTATCCTAGGGCTGATGCTAACCCTAACCCTAACCCTAACACTATCCTAGGGCTGATGCTAACCCTAACCCTAACACTATCATAGGCCTGATGATAACCCTAACCATAACCCTAACACTATCCTAGGGCTGATTCTAACCCTAACCCTAACCCTAACACTATCCTACGGCTGATGCTAACCCTAACCCTTACCCTAACACTATCCTAGGGCTGATACTAACCCTAACCCTAACACTATCCTAGGGCTGATGATAACCCTAACCCTAACACTATCCTAGGCCTGATGCTAACCTTAACCATAAACCTAACACTATCCTAGGGCTGATGCTAACTCTAACCCTAACACTATCCTAGGGCTGACGCTAACCCTAACCCTAACCCTAACACTATCCTAGGGCTGATGCTAACCCTAACTCTAACCCTAACACTATCCTAGGGCTGATGCTAACCCTAACCCGAACACTATCCTAGGGCTGATGCTAACCCTAACCCTAACACTAACACTATCCTAGGGCTGATGCTAACCCTAACCCAAACCCTAACACTATCCTAGAGCTGATGATAACCCTAACCCTAACCCTAACCCTAACCCTAATACTATCCTAGGGCTGATGGTAACCCTAACCCTAACCCTAACACTATCCTAGGGCTGATGCTAACCCTAACCCTAACACTATCCTAGGGCTGATGCTAACTCTAACCCTAACCCTAACACTATCCTAGGGCTGATGCTAACCCTAACCCTAACACTATCCTACGGCTGATGCTAACCCTAACCCTAACCCTAACACTATCCTAGGGCTGATGCTAACCCTAACCCTAACACTAACACTATCCTAGGGCTGATGCTAACCCTAACCCTAACCCTAACACTATCCTAGAGCTGATGCTAACCCTAACCCTAACCCTAACCCTAACCCTAATACTATCCTAGGGCTGATGCTAACCCTAACCCTAACCCTAACACTATCCTAGGGCTGATGCTAAGCCTAACACTAACACTATCCTAGGGCTGATGCTAACCCTAACCCTAACCCTAACACTATCCTAGGGCTAATGCTAACCATAACCCTACCCCTAACACTATCCTAGGGCTGATGCTAACCCTAACCCTAACCCTAACACTATCCTAAGGCTGATGGTAACCCTAACACTAACACTATCCTAAGCCTGGTGCTAACCCTAACTCTAACCCTAACACTATCCTAGGGCTGATGCTAACCCTAACCGTAATAATATCCTAGGGCTGATGCTAACACTAACCCTAACCCTAACACTATCCTAGGGCTGATGCTAACCCTAACCCTAACCCTAACACTATCCTAGGGCTGATACTAACCCTAACCCTATCACTATCCTAGGCCTGATGATAACCCTGACCCTAACCCTAACACTATCCTAGGGCTGATGATAACCCTAACCCTAACACTATCCTAGGCCTGATGCTAACCTTAACCATAAACCTAACACTATCCTAGGGCTGATGCTAACCCTAACCCTAACACTATCCTAGGGCTGATGCTAACCCTAACCCTAACCCTAACACTATTCTAGGGCTGATGCTAACCCTAACCCTAACAATATCATAGGCCTGATGATAACCCTAACCATAACCCTAACACTATCCTAGGGCTGATGATAACCCTAACCCTAACCCTAACACTATCCTACGGCTGATGCTAACCCTAACCCTAACCCTAACACTATCCTAAGGCTGATGCTAACCCTAACACTAACACTATCCTAGGCCTGGTGCTAACCCTAACCCTAACCCTAACACTATCCTAGGGCTGATGCTAACCCTAACCCTAATAATATCCTAGGGCTGATGCTAACCCTAACCCTAACCCTAACACTATCCTAGGGCTGATGCTAACCCTAACCCTAACCCTAACAGTATCCTAGGCCTGATGCTAACCCTATCCCTAACCATAACACTCTCCTAGGGCTGAGGCAAACCCTAACCCTAACACTATCCTAGGGCTGACGCTAACCCTAACCCTAACACTATCCTAGGGTTGATGCTAACCCTAACCCTAACACTATCCTAGGGCTGATGCTAACCCTAACCCTAACACTATCCTAGGGCTGATGCTAACCCTAACCCTAACCCTAACACTATCCTAGGGCTGATGCTAACCCTAACCCTAACCCTAACACTATCCTAGGGCTGATGCTAACCCTAAACCGAACACTATCCTAGGGCTGATGCTAACCCTAACCCTAACACTAACACTATCCTAGGGCTGATGCTAACCCTAACCCAAACCCTAACACTATCCTAGAGCTGATGATAACCCTAACCCTAACCCTAACCCTAACCCTAATACTATCCTAGGGCTGATGCTAACCCTAACCCTAACCCTAACACTATCCTAGGGCTGATGCTAACCCTAACCCTAACACTATCCTAGGGCTGATGCTAACCCTAACCCTAACCCTAACACTATCCTAGGGCTGACGCTAACCCTAACCCTAACACTATCATAAGCCTGATGATAACCCTAACCCTAACCCTAACACTATCCTAGGGCTGATGCTAACCCTAACCCTAACACTATCCTAGGGCTGATGCTAACCCTAACCCTAACCCTAACACTATCCTAGGGCTGATGCTAACCCTAACCCTAACACTATCCTAGGCCTGATGATAACCCTAACCCTAACCCTAACACAATCCTAGGGCTGATGCTAACCCTAACGCTAACACTAAAACTATCCTTGAACTGATGCTAACCCTATCCCTAACCCTAACACTATCCTAGGCCTGATGATAACCCTAACCCTAACCCTAACACTATCCTAGGGTTGATGCTAACCCTAACCCTAACACTATCCTAGGGCTGATGCTAACCCTAACCCTAACCCTAACACTATCCTAGGGCTGATGCTAACCCTAATCTTAACACTATCCTAGGGCTGATGCTAACCCTAACCCTAACCCTAACACTATCCTAGGGCTGATGCTAACCCTAACCCTAACACTATCCTACGGCTGATGCTAACCCTAATCTTAACCCTAACACTATCCTAGGGCTGATGCTAACCCTAACCCTAACCCTAACACTATCCTAGAGCTGATGCTAACCCTAACCCTAACCCTAACCCTAACCCTAATACTATCCTAGGGCTGATGCTAACCCTAACCCTAACCCTAAAACTATCCTAGGGCTGAGCTAACCCTAACACTAACACTATCCTAGGGCTGATGCTAACCCTAACCCTACCCCTCACACTATCCTAGGGCTGATGCTAACCAAAACCCTACCCCTAACACTATCCTAGGGCTGATGCTAACCCTAACCCTAACCCTAACACTATCCTAAGGCTGATGGTAACCCTAACACTAACACTATCCTAAGCCTGGTGCTAACCCTAACTCTAACCCTAACACTATCCTAGGGCTGATGCTAACTCTAACCGTAATAATATCCTAGGGCTGATGCTAACACTAACCCTAACCGTAACACTATCCTAGGGCTGATGCTAACCCTAACCCTAACACTATCCTAGGGCTTATGCTAACCCTAACCCTAACCCAAACACTATCCTAGGGCTGATGCTAACCCTAACCCTAACACTATCATAGGCCTGCTGATAACCCTAACCATAACCCTAACACTATCCTAGGGCTGATGCTAACCCTAACCCTAACCCTAACACTATCCTACGGCTGATGCTAACCCTAACCCTAACCCTAACACTATCCTAAGGCTGATGCTAACCCTAACACTAACACTATCCTAGGCCTGGTGCTAACCCTAACCCTAACCCTAACACTATCCTAGGGCTGATGCTAACCCTAACCCTAACCCTAACACTATCCTAGGCCTGATGCTAACCCTATCCCTAACCATAACACTCTCCTAGGGCTGAGGCAAACCCTAACCCTAACACTATCCTAGGGCTGACGCTAACCCTAACCCTAACCCTAACACTATCCTAGGGTTGATGCTAACCCTAACCATAACAGTGTCCTAGGGCTGATGCTAACCCTAACCCTAACACTATCCTAGGGCTGATGCTAACCCTAACCCTAACCCTAACACTATCCTAGGGCTGATGCTAACCCTAACCCTAACACTATCCTAGGGCTGATGCTAACCCTAACCCTAACCCTAACACTATCCTAGGGCTGATGCTAACCCTAACCCTCACACTATCCTAGGGCTGATGCTAACCCTAAACCTAACCCTAACATTATCCCAGGGCTGATGCTAACCCTAACCCTAACACTATCCTAGGGCTGATGCTAACCCTAACCCTAACCCTAACACTATCCTAGGGCTGATGCTAACCCTAACCCTAACCCTAACACTATCCTAGAGCTGATGATAACCCTAACCCTAACCCTAACCCTAAACCTAATACTATCCTAGGGCTGATGCTAACCCTAACCCTAACCCTAGCACTATCCTAGGGCTGATGCTAACCCTAACCCTAACACTATCCTAGGGCTGATGCTAACCCTAACCCTAACCCTAACACTATCCTAGGGCTGATGCTAACCCTAACCCTAACACTATCATAGGCCTGATGATAATCCTAACCCTAACCCTAACACTATCCTAGGGCTGATGCTAACCCTAACCCTAACACTAACCTAGGGCTGATGCTAACCCTAACCCTAACCCTAACACTATCCTAGGGCTGATGCTAACCCTAACCCTAACCCTAACACTATCCTAGGGCTGATGCTAACCCTAACCCTAACACTATCCTAGGCCTGATGATAACCCTAACCCTAACCCTAACACTATCCTAGGGCTGATGCTAACCCTAACGCTAACCCTAAAACTATCCTTGAACTGATGCTAACCCTATCCCTAACCCTAACACTATCCTAGGCCTGATGATAACCCTAACCCTAACCCTAACACTATCCTAGGGTTTATGTTAATCCTAACCCTAACACTATCCTAGGGCTGATGCTAACCCTAACCCTAACCCTAACACTATCCTACGGCTGATGCTAACCCTAACCCTAACCCTATCACTATCCAAGGGCTGATGCTATCCCTAACCCTAACACTACCCTAGGCCTGATGCTAACCCTAACCCTAACCCTAACACTATCCTAGGGCTGATGCTAACCCTAACCCTAATACTATCCTAGGGCTGATGCTAACCCTAACCCTAACACTACCCTAGGCCTGATGATAACCCTAACCCTAACCCTAACACTATCCTAGGGCTGATGCTAACCCTAACCCTAACACTATCCTAGGGCTGATGCTAACCCTAATCCTAACCCTAACACTATCCTAGGGCTGATGCTAACCCTAACGCTAACCCTAACACTATCCTTGAACTTATGCTAACCCTAACCCTAACCCTAACACTATCCTAGGCCTGATGATAACCCTAACCCTAACCCTAACACTATCCTAGGGCTGATGTTAACCCTAACCCTAACACTATCCTACGGCTGATGCTAACCCTAACCCTAACCCTAACACTATCCTAGGGCTGATGCTAACCCTAACCCTAACACTATCCTAGGCCTTATGCTAACCCTAACCCTAACCCTATCACTATCCTAGGGCTGATGCTAACCCTAACCCTAACACTATCCTAGGGCTGATGCTAACCCTAACCCTAACCCTAACACTATCCTAGGGCTGATGCTAACCCTAAGCCTAACCCTAACACTATCCTAGGCCTGATGCTAACCCTATCCCTAACCATAACACTCTCCTAAGGCTGAGGCTAACCCTA
This sequence comes from Lemur catta, assembly GCF_020740605.2. NCBI lineage: Eukaryota > Metazoa > Chordata > Mammalia > Primates > Lemuridae > Lemur > Lemur catta. The sequence continues at coordinate 409,482 of NW_025423878.1, read as the reverse complement.
ACCCTAACACTATCCTAGGGCTGACGCTAACCCTAACCCTAACCCTAACACTATGCTAGGGCTGATGCTAACCCTAACCCTAACCCTAACACTATCCTAGGCCTGATGCTAACCCTATCCCTAACACTATCCTAGGGCTGATGCTAACCCTAACCCTAACACTATCCTAGGGCTGATGCTAACCATAACCCTAACCCTAACACTATCCTAGGGCTGATGCTAACCCTAACCCTAACCCTATCCTAGGCCTGATGATAACCCTAACCCTAACCTTAACACTATCCTAGGGCTGATGCTAACCCTAACCCTAACACTATCCTAGGCCTGATGCTAACCCTAACCCTAACACTAACACTATCCTAGGGCTGATGCTAACCCTAACCCTAACACTATCCTAGGGTTGATGCTAACCCTAACCCTAACCCTAACACTATCCTAGGGCTGATGCTAACCCTAACCCTAACACTATCCTAGGCCTGATGATAACCCTAACCCTAACCCTAACACTATCCTAGGGCTGATGCTAACCCTAACGCTAACCCTAAAACTAGCCTTGAACTGATGCTAACCCTATCCCTAACCCTAACACTATCCTAGGCCTGATGATAACCCTAACGCTAACCCTAACACTATCCTAGGGTTTATGTTAATCCTAACCCTAACACTATCCTAGGGCTGATGCTAACCCTAACCCTAACCCTAACACTATCCTACGGCTGATGCTAACCCTAACCCTAACACTATCCTAGGCGTGATGATAACCCTAACCCTAACACTATCCTAGGGCTGATGCTAACCCTAACCCTAACGCTAACACTATCCTAGGGCTGATGCTAACCCTAACGCTAACCCTAAAACTATCCTTGAACTGATGCTAACCCTATCCCTAACCCTAACACTATCCTAGGCCTGATGATAACCCTAACCCTAACCCTAACACTATCCTAGGGTTTATGTTAATCCTAACCCTAACACTATCCTAGGGCTGATGCTAACCCTAACCCTAACCCTAACACTATCCTAGGGCTGATGGTAACCCTAACCCTAACTCTAACACTATCTTATGGCTGAGGCTATCCCTAACCCTAACGCTATCCTACGGCTGATGCTAACCCTAACCCTAACCCTAACACTATCCTAGGGCTGATACTATCCCTAGCCCTAACACTATCCTAGGCCTGATGCTAACCCTAACCCTAACCCTATCACTATCCTAGGGCTGATGATAACCCTAACCCTAACACTATCCTAGGGCTGATGCTATCCCTAACCCTAACCCTAACACTATCCTAGGGCTGATGCTAACCCTAACCCTAACACTATCCTAGGGCTGATGCTAACCCTAACCCTATCCCTAACACTATCCTAGGGCTGATGCTAACCCTAACCCTAACACTATCCCAGGGCTGATGCTAACCCTAACCCTAACCCTAACACTATCCTAGGGCTGATGCTAACCCTAACCCTAACACTATCCTAGGGCTGATGCTAACCCTAACCCTAACACTAACACTATCCTAGGGCTGATGCTAACCCTAACCCTAACCCTAACACTATCCTAGAGCTGATGATAACCCTAACCCTAACCCTAACCCTAACCCTAATACTATCCTAGGGCTGATGCTAACCCTAACCCTAACCCTAACACTATCCTAGGGCTGATGCTAACCCTAACGCTAACCCTAACACTATCCTTGAACTGATGCTAACCCTAACCCTAACCCTAACACTATCCTAGGCCTGATGATAACCCTAACCCTAACCCTAACACTATCCTGGGGCTGATGCTAACCCTAACCCTAACACTATCATAGGCCTGATGATAACCCTAACCCTAACCTTAACACTATCCTAGGGCTGATGCTAACCCTAACCCTAACACTATCCTAGGCCTGATGCTAACCCTAACCCTAACCCTAACACTATCATAGGCCTGATGATAACCCTAACCCTAACACTAACACTATCCTAGGGCTGATGCTAACCCTAACCCTAACACTATCATAGGCCTGATGATAACCCTAACCCTAACCTTAACACTATCCTAGGGCTGATGCTAACCCTAACCCTAACACTATCCTAGGCCTGATGCTAACCCTAACCCTAACCCTAACACTATCATAGGCCTGATGATAACCCTAACCCTAACACTAACACTATCCTAGGGCTGATGCTAACCCTAACCCTAACCCTAACACTATCCTAGGGCTGATGCTAACCCTAACCCTAACACTATCCTAGGCCTGATGATAACCCTAACCCTAACCCTAACACTATCCTAGGGCTGATGCTAACCCTAACGCTAACCCTAAAACTATCCTTGAACTGATGCTAACCCTATCCCTAACCCTAACACTATCCTAGGCCTGATGATAACCCTAACCCTAACCCTAACACTATCCTAGGGTTTATGTTAATCCTAACCCTAACACTATCCTAGGGCTGTTGCTAACCCTAACCCTAACCCTAACACTATCCTAGGGCTGATGCTAACCCTAACCCTAACTCTAACACTATCTTAGGGCTGAGGCTAACCCTAACCCTAACACTATCCTACGGCTGATGCTAACCCTAACCCTAACCCTATCACTATCCAAGGGCTGATGCTATCCCTAACCCTAACACTACCCTAGGCCTGATGGTAACCCTAACCCTAACCCTAACACTATCCTAGGGCTGATGCTAACCCTAACCCTAATACTATCCTAGGGCTGAGGCTAACCCTAACCCTAACACTATCCTACGGCTGATGCTAACCCTAACCCTAACAATATCACTATCCAAGGGCTGATGCTATCCCTAACCCTAACACTACCCTAGGCCTGATGCTAACCCTAATCCTAACCCTAACACTATCCTAGGGCTGATGCTAACCCTAACGCTAACCCTAACACTATCCTTGAACTGATGCTAACCCTAACCCTAACCCTAACACTATCCTAGGGCTGATGCTAACCCTAACCCTAACTCTAACACTATCTTATGGTTGAGGCTATCCCTAACCCTAACGCTATCCTACGGCTGATGCTAACCCTAACCCTAACCCTAACACTATCCTAGGGCTGATACTATCCCTAGCCCTAACACTATCCGAGGGCTGATGCTAACCCTAACCCTAACACTATCCTAGGGCTGATGCTAACCCTAACCTTAACACTAACACTATCCTAGGGCTGATGCTAACCCTAACTCTAACCCTAACACTATCCTAGAGCTGATGATAACCCTAACCCTAACCCTAACCCTAACCCTAATACTATCCTAGGCCTGATGATAACCCTAACCCTAACCCTAACACTATCCTAGGGCTGATGCTAACCCTAACCCTAACACTATCATAGGCCTGATGATAACCCTAACCCTAACCTTAACACTATCCTAGGGCTGATGCTAACCCTAACCCTAACACTATCCTAGGCCTGATGCTAACCCTAACCCTAACCCTAACACTATCATAGGCCTGATGATAACCCTAACCCTAACCTTAACACTATCCTAGGGCTGATGCTAACCCTAACCCTAACACTATCCTAGGGCTGATGCTAACCCTAACCCTAACCCTAACACTATCCTAGGGCTGATGCTAACCCTAACCCTAACACTATCCTAGGCCTGATGATAACCCTAACCCTAACCCTAACACTATCCTAGGGATGATGCTAACCCTAACGCTAACCCTAAAACTATCCTTGAACTGATGCTAACCCTATCCCTAACCCTAACACTATCCTAGGCCTGATGATAACCCTAACCCTAACCCTAACACTATCCTAGGGTTTATGTTAATCCTAACCCTAACACTATCCTAGGGCTGATGCTAACCCTAACCCTAACCCTAACACTATCCTAGGGCTGATGCTAACCCTAACCCTAACTCTAACACTATCTTAGGGCTGAGGCTAACCCTAACCCTAACACTATCCTACGGCTGATGCTAACCCTAACCCTAACCCTATCACTATCCAAGGGCTGATGCTATCCCTAACCCTAACACTACCCTAGGCCTGATGCTAACCCTAACCCTAACCCTAACACTATCCTAGGGCTGATGCTAACCCTAACCCTAATACTATCCTAGGGCTGAGGCTAACCCTAACCCTAACACTATCCTACGGCTGATGCTAACCCTAACCCTAACCCTATCACTATCCAAGGGCTGATGCTATCCCTAACCCTAACACTACCCTAGGCCTGATGCTAACCCTAATCCTAACCCTAACACTATCCTAGGGCTGATGCTAACCCTAACGCTAACCCTAACACTATCCTTGAACTGATGCTAACCCTAACCCTAACCCTAACACTCTCCTAGGCCTGATGATAACCCTAACCCTAACCCTAACACTATCCTAGGGCTGATGTTAACCCTAACCCTAACACTATCCTACGGCTGATGCTAACCCTAACCCTAACCCTAACACTATCCTAGGGCTGATGCTAACCCTAACCCTAACACTATCCTAGGCCTTATGCTAACCCTAACCCTAACCCTAACACTATCCTAGGGCTGATGCTAACCCTAACCCTAACACTATCCTAGGGCTGATGCTAACCCTAACCCTAACCCTAACACTATCCTAGGGCTGATGCTAACCCTAAACCTAACCCTAACACTATCCTAGGCCTGATGCTAACCCTATCCCTAACCATAACACTCTCCTAGGGCTGAGGCTAACCCTAACCCTAACACTATCCTAGGGCTGACGCTAACCCTAACCCTAACCCTAACACTATCCTAGGCCTGATGCTAACCCTAACACTAACCCTAACACTATCCTAGGGCTGATGCTAACCCTAACCCTAACCCTAACACTATCCTAGGGCTGATGCTAACCCTAACCCTAACACTACCCTAGGCCTGATGATAACCCTAACCCTAACCCTAACACTATCCTAGGGCTGATGCTAACCCTAACCCTAACACTATCCTAGGGCTGATGCTAACCCTAATCCTAACCCTAACAGTATCCTAGGGCTGATGCTAACTCTAACGCTAACGCTAACACTATCCTTGAACTGATGCTAACCTTAACCCTAACCATAACACTATCCTAGGCCTGATGATAACCCTAACCCTAACCCTAACACTATCCTAGGGTTTATGTTAACCCTAACCCTAACACTATCCTAGGGCTGATGCTAACCCTAACCCTAACCCTAACACTATCCTAGGGCGGATGCTAACGCTAACCCTAACCCTAACACTATCCTAGGGCTGATGCTAACCCTAACACTAACACTATCCTAGGGCTGATGCTAACCCTAACCCTAACCCTAACTCTCTCCAAGGGCTGATGCTAACCCTAACCCTAACCTTAACACTATCCTAGGGCTGATGCTAACCCTAACCCTAACTCTAACACTATCTTAGGGCTGAGGCTAACCCTAACCCTAACACTATCCTACGGCTGATGCTAACCCTAACCCTAACCCTAACACTATCCTAGGGCTGATGCTAACCCTAACCCTAACAGTATCCTAGGCCTTATGCTAACCGTAACCCTAACCCTAACACTATCCTAGGGCTGATGCTACCCCTAACCCTAATACTATCCTAGGGCTGATGCTAACCCTAACCCTAACCCTAACACTATCCTAGGGCTGATGCTAACCCTAACCCTAACACTATCCTAGGCCTGATGATAACCCTAACCCTAACACTATCCTAGGGCTGATGCTAACCCTAACCCTAACACTATCCTACGGCTGATGCTAACCCTAACCCTAACCCTAACACTATCCTAGGGCTGATGCTAACCCTAACCCTAACACTAACACTATCCTAGGGCTGATGCTAACCCTAACCCTAACCCTAACACTATCCTAGAGCTGATGCTAACCCTAACCCTAACCCTAACCCTAACCCTAATACTATCCTAGGGCTGATGCTAACCCTAACCCTAACCCTAACACTATCCTAGGGCTGATGCTAACCCTAACACTAACACTATCCTAGGGCTGATGCTAACCCTAACCCTAACCCTAACAGTATCCTAGGCCTGATGCTAACCCTATCCCTAACCATAACACTCTCCTAGGGCTGAGGCAAACCCTAACCCTAACACTATCCTAGGGCTGACGCTAACCCTAACCCTAACACTATCCTAGGGTTGATGCTAACCCTAACCCTAACACTATCCTAGGGCTGATGCTAACCCTAACCCTAACACTATCCTAGGGCTGATGCTAACCCTAACCCTAACCCTAACACTATCCTAGGGCTGATGCTAACCCTAACCCTAACCCTAACACTATCCTAGGGCTGATGCTAACCCTAAACCGAACACTATCCTAGGGCTGATGCTAACCCTAACCCTAACACTAACACTATCCTAGGGCTGATGCTAACCCTAACCCAAACCCTAACACTATCCTAGAGCTGATGATAACCCTAACCCTAACCCTAACCCTAACCCTAATACTATCCTAGGGCTGATGCTAACCCTAACCCTAACCCTAACACTATCCTAGGGCTGATGCTAACCCTAACCCTAACACTATCCTAGGGCTGATGCTAACCCTAACCCTAACCCTAACACTATCCTAGGGCTGACGCTAACCCTAACCCTAACACTATCATAAGCCTGATGATAACCCTAACCCTAACCCTAACACTATCCTAGGGCTGATGCTAACCCTAACCCTAACACTATCCTAGGGCTGATGCTAACCCTAACCCTAACCCTAACACTATCCTAGGGCTGATGCTAACCCTAACCCTAACACTATCCTAGGCCTGATGATAACCCTAACCCTAACCCTAACACAATCCTAGGGCTGATGCTAACCCTAACGCTAACACTAAAACTATCCTTGAACTGATGCTAACCCTATCCCTAACCCTAACACTATCCTAGGCCTGATGATAACCCTAACCCTAACCCTAACACTATCCTAGGGTTGATGCTAACCCTAACCCTAACACTATCCTAGGGCTGATGCTAACCCTAACCCTAACCCTAACACTATCCTAGGGCTGATGCTAACCCTAATCTTAACACTATCCTAGGGCTGATGCTAACCCTAACCCTAACCCTAACACTATCCTAGGGCTGATGCTAACCCTAACCCTAACACTATCCTACGGCTGATGCTAACCCTAATCTTAACCCTAACACTATCCTAGGGCTGATGCTAACCCTAACCCTAACCCTAACACTATCCTAGAGCTGATGCTAACCCTAACCCTAACCCTAACCCTAACCCTAATACTATCCTAGGGCTGATGCTAACCCTAACCCTAACCCTAAAACTATCCTAGGGCTGAGCTAACCCTAACACTAACACTATCCTAGGGCTGATGCTAACCCTAACCCTACCCCTCACACTATCCTAGGGCTGATGCTAACCAAAACCCTACCCCTAACACTATCCTAGGGCTGATGCTAACCCTAACCCTAACCCTAACACTATCCTAAGGCTGATGGTAACCCTAACACTAACACTATCCTAAGCCTGGTGCTAACCCTAACTCTAACCCTAACACTATCCTAGGGCTGATGCTAACTCTAACCGTAATAATATCCTAGGGCTGATGCTAACACTAACCCTAACCGTAACACTATCCTAGGGCTGATGCTAACCCTAACCCTAACACTATCCTAGGGCTTATGCTAACCCTAACCCTAACCCAAACACTATCCTAGGGCTGATGCTAACCCTAACCCTAACACTATCATATGCCTGCTGATAACCCTAACCATAACCCTAACACTATCCTAGGGCTGATGCTAACCCTAACCCTAACCCTAACACTATCCTACGGCTGATGCTAACCCTAACCCTAACCCTAACACTATCCTAAGGCTGATGCTAACCCTAACACTAACACTATCCTAGGCCTGGTGCTAACCCTAACCCTAACCCTAACACTATCCTAGGGCTGATGCTAACCCTAACCCTAACCCTAACACTATCCTAGGCCTGATGCTAACCCTATCCCTAACCATAACACTCTCCTAGGGCTGAGGCAAACCCTAACCCTAACACTATCCTAGGGCTGACGCTAACCCTAACCCTAACCCTAACACTATCCTAGGGTTGATGCTAACCCTAACCATAACAGTGTCCTAGGGCTGATGCTAACCCTAACCCTAACACTATCCTAGGGCTGATGCTAACCCTAACCCTAACCCTAACACTATCCTAGGGCTGATGCTAACCCTAACCCTAACACTATCCTAGGGCTGATGCTAACCCTAACCCTAACCCTAACACTATCCTAGGGCTGATGCTAACCCTAACCCTCACACTATCCTAGGGCTGATGCTAACCCTAAACCTAACCCTAACATTATCCCAGGGCTGATGCTAACCCTAACCCTAACACTATCCTAGGGCTGATGCTAACCCTAACCCTAACCCTAACACTATCCTAGGGCTGATGCTAACCCTAACCCTAACCCTAACACTATCCTAGAGCTGATGATAACCCTAACCCTAACCCTAACCCTAAACCTAATACTATCCTAGGGCTGATGCTAACCCTAACCCTAACCCTAGCACTATCCTAGGGCTGATGCTAACCCTAACCCTAACACTATCCTAGGGCTGATGCTAACCCTAACCCTAACCCTAACACTATCCTAGGGCTGATGCTAACCCTAACCCTAACACTATCATAGGCCTGATGATAATCCTAACCCTAACCCTAACACTATCCTAGGGCTGATGCTAACCCTAACCCTAACACTAACCTAGGGCTGATGCTAACCCTAACCCTAACCCTAACACTATCCTAGGGCTGATGCTAACCCTAACCCTAACCCTAACACTATCCTAGGGCTGATGCTAACCCTAACCCTAACACTATCCTAGGCCTGATGATAACCCTAACCCTAACCCTAACACTATCCTAGGGCTGATGCTAACCCTAACGCTAACCCTAAAACTATCCTTGAACTGATGCTAACCCTATCCCTAACCCTAACACTATCCTAGGCCTGATGATAACCCTAACCCTAACCCTAACACTATCCTAGGGTTTATGTTAATCCTAACCCTAACACTATCCTAGGGCTGATGCTAACCCTAACCCTAACCCTAACACTATCCTACGGCTGATGCTAACCCTAACCCTAACCCTATCACTATCCAAGGGCTGATGCTATCCCTAACCCTAACACTACCCTAGGCCTGATGCTAACCCTAACCCTAACCCTAACACTATCCTAGGGCTGATGCTAACCCTAACCCTAATACTATCCTAGGGCTGATGCTAACCCTAACCCTAACACTACCCTAGGCCTGATGATAACCCTAACCCTAACCCTAACACTATCCTAGGGCTGATGCTAACCCTAACCCTAACACTATCCTAGGGCTGATGCTAACCCTAATCCTAACCCTAACACTATCCTAGGGCTGATGCTAACCCTAACGCTAACCCTAACACTATCCTTGAACTTATGCTAACCCTAACCCTAACCCTAACACTATCCTAGGCCTGATGATAACCCTAACCCTAACCCTAACACTATCCTAGGGCTGATGTTAACCCTAACCCTAACACTATCCTACGGCTGATGCTAACCCTAACCCTAACCCTAACACTATCCTAGGGCTGATGCTAACCCTAACCCTAACACTATCCTAGGCCTTATGCTAACCCTAACCCTAACCCTATCACTATCCTAGGGCTGATGCTAACCCTAACCCTAACACTATCCTAGGGCTGATGCTAACCCTAACCCTAACCCTAACACTATCCTAGGGCTGATGCTAACCCTAAGCCTAACCCTAACACTATCCTAGGCCTGATGCTAACCCTATCCCTAACCATAACACTCTCCTAAGGCTGAGGCTAACCCTAACCCTAACACTATCCTAGGGCTGACGCTAACCCTAACCCTAACCCTAACACTATGCTAGGGCTGATGCTAACCCTAACCCTAACCCTAACACTATCCTAGGCCTGATGCTAACCCTATCCCTAACACTATCCTAGGGCTGATGCTAACCCTAACCCTAACACTATCCTAGGGCTGATGCTAACCATAACCCTAACCCTAACACTATCCTAGGGCTGATGCTAACCCTAACCCTAACCCTATCCTAGGCCTGATGATAACCCTAACCCTAACCTTAACACTATCCTAGGGCTGATGCTAACCCTAACCCTAACACTATCCTAGGCCTGATGCTAACCCTAACCCTAACACTAACACTATCCTAGGGCTGATGCTAACCCTAACCCTAACACTATCCTAGGGTTGATGCTAACCCTAACCCTAACCCTAACACTATCCTAGGGCTGATGCTAACCCTAACCCTAACACTATCCTAGGCCTGATGATAACCCTAACCCTAACCCTAACACTATCCTAGGGCTGATGCTAACCCTAACGCTAACCCTAAAACTAGCCTTGAACTGATGCTAACCCTATCCCTAACCCTAACACTATCCTAGGCCTGATGGTAACCCTAACGCTAACCCTAACACTATCCTAGGGTTTATGTTAATCCTAACCCTAACACTATCCTAGGGCTGATGCTAACCCTAACCCTAACCCTAACACTATCCTACGGCTGATGCTAACCCTAACCCTAACACTATCCTAGGCGTGATGATAACCCTAACCCTAACACTATCCTAGGGCTGATGCTAACCCTAACCCTAACGCTAACACTATCCTAGGGCTGATGCTAACCCTAACGCTAACCCTAAAACTATCCTTGAACTGATGCTAACCCTATCCCTAACCCTAACACTATCCTAGGCCTGATGATAACCCTAACCCTAACCCTAACACTATCCTAGGGTTTATGTTAATCCTAACCCTAACACTATCCTAGGGCTGATGCTAACCCTAACCCTAACCCTAACACTATCCTAGGGCTGATGGTAACCCTAACCCTAACTCTAACACTATCTTATGGCTGAGGCTATCCCTAACCCTAACGCTATCCTACGGCTGATGCTAACCCTAACCCTAACCCTAACACTATCCTAGGGCTGATACTATCCCTAGCCCTAACACTATCCTAGGCCTGATGCTAACCCTAACCCTAACCCTATCACTATCCTAGGGCTGATGATAACCCTAACCCTAACACTATCCTAGGGCTGATGCTATCCCTAACCCTAACCCTAACACTATCCTAGGGCTGATGCTAACCCTAACCCTAACACTATCCTAGGGCTGATGCTAACCCTAACCCTATCCCTAACACTATCCTAGGGCTGATGCTAACCCTAACCCTAACACTATCCCAGGGCTGATGCTAACCCTAACCCTAACCCTAACACTATCCTAGGGCTGATGCTAACCCTAACCCTAACACTATCCTAGGGCTGATGCTAACCCTAACCCTAACACTAACACTATCCTAGGGCTGATGCTAACCCTAACCCTAACCCTAACACTATCCTAGAGCTGATGATAACCCTAACCCTAACCCTAACCCTAACCCTAATACTATCCTAGGGCTGATGCTAACCCTAACCCTAACCCTAACACTATCCTAGGGCTGATGCTAACCCTAACGCTAACCCTAACACTATCCTTGAACTGATGCTAACCCTAACCCTAACCCTAACACTATCCTAGGCCTGATGATAACCCTAACCCTAACCCTAACACTATCCTGGGGCTGATGCTAACCCTAACCCTAACACTATCATAGGCCTGATGATAACCCTAACCCTAACCTTAACACTATCCTAGGGCTTATGCTAACCCTAACCCTAACACTATCCTAGGCCTGATGCTAACCCTAACCCTAACCCTAACACTATCATAGGCCTGATGATAACCCTAACCCTAACACTAACACTATCCTAGGGCTGATGCTAACCCTAACCCTAACACTATCCTAGGGCTGATGCTAACCCTAACCCTAACACTATCATAGGCCTGATGATAACCCTAACCCTAACCTTAACACTATCCTAGGGCTGATGCTAACCCTAACCCTAACACTATCCTAGGCCTGATGCTAACCCTAACCCTAACCCTAACACTATCATAGGCCTGATGATAACCCTAACCCTAACACTAACACTATCCTAGGGCTGATGCTAACCCTAACCCTAACCCTAACACTATCCTAGGGCTGATGCTAACCCTAACCCTAACACTATCCTAGGCCTGATGATAACCCTAACCCTAACCCTAACACTATCCTAGGGCTGATGCTAACCCTAACGCTAACCCTAAAACTATCCTTGAACTGATGCTAACCCTATCCCTAACCCTAACACTATCCTAGGCCTGATGATAACCCTAACCCTAACCCTAACACTATCCTAGGGTTTATGTTAATCCTAACCCTAACACTATCCTAGGGCTGTTGCTAACCCTAACCCTAACCCTAACACTATCCTAGGGCTGATGCTAACCCTAACCCTAACTCTAACACTATCTTAGGGCTGAGGCTAACCCTAACCCTAACACTATCCTACAGCTGATGCTAACCCTAACCCTAACCCTATCACTATCCAAGGGCTGATGCTATCCCTAACCCTAACACTACCCTAGGCCTGATGGTAACCCTAACCCTAACCCTAACACTATCCTAGGGCTGATGCTAACCCTAACCCTAATACTATCCTAGGGCTGAGGCTAACCCTAACCCTAACACTATCCTACGGCTGATGCTAACCCTAACCCTAACAATATCACTATCCAAGGGCTGATGCTATCCCTAACCCTAACACTACCCTAGGCCTGATGCTAACCCTAATCCTAACCCTAACACTATCCTAGGGCTGATGCTAACCCTAACGCTAACCCTAACACTATCCTTGAACTGATGCTAACCCTAACCCTAACCCTAACACTATCCTAGGGCTGATGCTAACCCTAACCCTAACTCTAACACTATCTTATGGTTGAGGCTATCCCTAACCCTAACGCTATCCTACGGCTGATGCTAACCCTAACCCTAACCCTAACACTATCCTAGGGCTGATACTATCCCTAGCCCTAACACTATCCGAGGGCTGATGCTAACCCTAACCCTAACACTATCCTAGGGCTGATGCTAACCCTAACCTTAACACTAACACTATCCTAGGGCTGATGCTAACCCTAACCCTAACCCTAACACTATCCTAGAGCTGATGATAACCCTAACCCTAACCCTAACCCTAACCCTAATACTATCCTAGGCCTGATGATAACCCTAACCCTAACCCTAACACTATCCTAGGGCTGATGCTAACCCTAACCCTAACACTATCATAGGCCTGATGATAACCCTAACCCTAACCTTAACACTATCCTAGGGCTGATGCTAACCCTAACCCTAACACTATCCTAGGCCTGATGCTAACCCTAACCCTAACCCTAACACTATCATAGGCCTGATGATAACCCTAACCCTAACCTTAACACTATCCTAGGGCTGATGCTAACCCTAACGCTAACACTATCCTAGGGCTGATGCTAACCCTAACCCTAACCCTAACACTATCCTAGGGCTGATGCTAACCCTAACCCTAACACTATCCTAGGCCTGATGATAACCCTAACCCTAACCCTAACACTATCCTAGGGATGATGCTAACCCTAACGCTAACCCTAAAACTATCCTTGAACTGATGCTAACCCTATCCCTAACCCTAACACTATCCTAGGCCTGATGATAACCCTAACCCTAACCCTAACACTATCCTAGGGTTTATGTTAATCCTAACCCTAACACTATCCTAGGGCTGATGCTAACCCTAACCCTAACCCTAACACTATCCTAGGGCTGATGCTAACCCTAACCCTAACTCTAACACTATCTTAGGGCTGAGGCTAACCCTAACCCTAACACTATCCTACGGCTGATGCTAACCCTAACCCTAACCCTATCACTATCCAAGGGCTGATGCTATCCCTAACCCTAACACTACCCTAGGCCTGATGCTAACCCTAACCCTAACCCTAACACTATCCTAGGGCTGATGCTAACCCTAACCCTAATACTATCCTAGGGCTGAGGCTAACCCTAACCCTAACACTATCCTACGGCTGATGCTAACCCTAACCCTAACCCTATCACTATCCAAGGGCTGATGCTATCCCTAACCCTAACACTACCCTAGGCCTGATGCTAACCCTAATCCTAACCCTAACACTATCCTAGGGCTGATGCTAACCCTAACGCTAACCCTAACACTATCCTTGAACTGATGCTAACCCTAACCCTAACCCTAACACTCTCCTAGGCCTGATGATAACCCTAACCCTAACCCTAACACTATCCTAGGGCCGATGCTAACCCTAACCCTAATACTATCCTAGGGCTGAGGCTAACCCTAACCCTAACACTATCCTACGGCTGATGCTAACCCTAACCCTAACCCTATCACTATCCAAGGGCTGATGCTATCCCTAACCCTAACACTACCCTAGGCCTGATGCTAACCCTAATCCTAACCCTAACACTATCCTAGGGCTGATGCTAACCCTAACGCTAACCCTAACACTATCCTTGAACTGATGCTAACCCTAACCCTAACCCTAACACTCTCCTAGGCCTGATGATAACCCTAACCCTAACCCTAACACTATCCTAGGGCTGATGTTAACCCTAACCCTAACACTATCCTACGGCTGATGCTAACCCTAACCCTAACCCTAACACTATCCTAGGGCTGATGCTAACCCTAACCCTAACACTATCCTAGGCCTGATGATAACCCTAACCCTAACCCTAACACTATCCTAGGGTTTATGTTAATCCTAACCCTAACACTATCCTAGGGCTGTTGCTAACCCTAACCCTAACCCTAACACTATCCTAGGGCTGATGCTAACCCTAACCCTAACTCTAACACTATCTTAGGGCTGAGGCTAACCCTAACCCTAACACTATCCTACGGCTGATGCTAACCCTAACCCTAACCCTATCACTATCCAAGGGCTGATGCTATCCCTAACCCTAACACTACCCTAGGCCTGATGGTAACCCTAACCCTAACCCTAACACTATCCTAGGGCTGATGCTAACCCTAACCCTAATACTATCCTAGGGCTGAGGCTAACCCTAACCCTAACACTATCCTACGGCTGATGCTAACCCTAACCCTAACAATATCACTATCCAAGGGCTGATGCTATCCCTAACCCTAACACTACCCTAGGCCTGATGCTAACCCTAATCCTAACCCTAACACTATCCTAGGGCTGATGCTAACCCTAACGCTAACCCTAACACTATCCTTGAACTGATGCTAACCCTAACCCTAACCCTAACACTATCCTAGGGCTGATGCTAACCCTAACCCTAACTCTAACACTATCTTATGGTTGAGGCTATCCCTAACCCTAACGCTATCCTACGGCTGATGCTAACCCTAACCCTAACCCTAACACTATCCTAGGGCTGATACTATCCCTAGCCCTAACACTATCCGAGGGCTGATGCTAACCCTAACCCTAACACTATCCTAGGGCTGATGCTAACCCTAACCTTAACACTAACACTATCCTAGGGCTGATGCTAACCCTAACCCTAACCCTAACACTATCCTAGAGCTGATGATAACCCTAACCCTAACCCTAACCCTAACCCTAATACTATCCTAGGCCTGATGATAACCCTAACCCTAACCCTAACACTATCCTAGGGCTGATGCTAACCCTAACCCTAACACTATCATAGGCCTGATGATAACCCTAACCCTAACCTTAACACTATCCTAGGGCTGATGCTAACCCTAACCCTAACACTATCCTAGGCCTGATGCTAACCCTAACCCTAACCCTAACACTATCATAGGCCTGATGATAACCCTAACCCTAACCTTAACACTATCCTAGGGCTGATGCTAACCCTAACCCTAACACTATCCTAGGGCTGATGCTAACCCTAACCCTAACCCTAACACTATCCTAGGGCTGATGCTAACCCTAACCCTAACACTATCCTAGGCCTGATGATAACCCTAACCCTAACCCTAACACTATCCTAGGGATGATGCTAACCCTAACGCTAACCCTAAAACTATCCTTGAACTGATGCTAACCCTATCCCTAACCCTAACACTATCCTAGGCCTGATGATAACCCTAACCCTAACCCTAACACTATCCTAGGGTTTATGTTAATCCTAACCCTAACACTATCCTAGGGCTGATGCTAACCCTAACCCTAACCCTAACACTATCCTAGGGCTGATGCTAACCCTAACCCTAACTCTAACACTATCTTAGGGCTGAGGCTAACCCTAACCCTAACACTATCCTACGGCTGATGCTAACCCTAACCCTAACCCTATCACTATCCAAGGGCTGATGCTATCCCTAACCCTAACACTACCCTAGGCCTGATGCTAACCCTAACCCTAACCCTAACACTATCCTAGGGCTGATGCTAACCCTAACCCTAATACTATCCTAGGGCTGAGGCTAACCCTAACCCTAACACTATCCTACGGCTGATGCTAACCCTAACCCTAACCCTATCACTATCCAAGGGCTGATGCTATCCCTAACCCTAACACTACCCTAGGCCTGATGCTAACTCTAATCCTAACCCTAACACTATCCTAGGGCTGATGCTAACCCTAACGCTAACCCTAACACTATCCTTGAACTGATGCTAACCCTAACCCTAACCCTAACACTCTCCTAGGCCTGATGATAACCCTAACCCTAACCCTAACACTATCCTAGGGCTGATGTTAACCCTAACCCTAACACTATCCTACGGCTGATGCTAACCCTAACCCTAACCCTAACACTATCCTAGGGCTGATGCTAACCCTAACCCTAACACTATCCTAGGCCTTATGCTAACCCTAACCCTAACCCTAACACTATCCTAGGGCTGATGCTAACCCTAACCCTAACACTATCCTAGGGCTGATGCTAACCCTAACCCTAACCCTAACACTATCCTAGGGCTGATGCTAACCCTAAACCTAACCCTAACACTATCCTAGGCCTGATGCTAACCCTATCCCTAACCATAACACTCTCCTAGGGCTGAGGCTAACCCTAACCCTAACACTATCCTAGGGCTGACGCTAACCCTAACCCTAACCCTAACACTATCCTAGGCCTGATGCTAACCCTAACACTAACCCTAACACTATCCTAGGGCTGATGCTAACCCTAACCCTAACCCTAACACTATCCTAGGGCTGATGCTAACCCTAACCCTAACACTACCCTAGGCCTGATGATAACCCTAACCCTAACCCTAACACTATCCTAGGGCTGATGCTAACCCTAACCCTAACACTATCCTAGGGCTGATGCTAACCCTAATCCTAACCCTAACAGTATCCTAGGGCTGATGCTAACTCTAACGCTAACGCTAACACTATCCTTGAACTGATGCTAACCTTAACCCTAACCATAACACTATCCTAGGCCTGATGATAACCCTAACCCTAACCCTAACACTATCCTAGGGTTTATGTTAACCCTAACCCTAACACTATCCTAGGGCTGATGCTAACCCTAACCCTAACCCTAACACTATCCTAGGGCGGATGCTAACGCTAACCCTAACCCTAACACTATCCTAGGGCTGATGCTAACCCTAACACTAACACTATCCTAGGGCTGATGCTAACCCTAACCCTAACCCTAACTCTCTCCAAGGGCTGATGCTAACCCTAACCCTAACCTTAACACTATCCTAGGGCTGATGCTAACCCTAACCCTAACTCTAACACTATCTTAGGGCTGAGGCTAACCCTAACCCTAACACTATCCTACGGCTGATGCTAACCCTAACCCTAACCCTAACACTATCCTAGGGCTGATGCTAACCCTAACCCTAACAGTATCCTAGGCCTTATGCTAACCGTAACCCTAACCCTAACACTATCCTAGGGCTGATGCTACCCCTAACCCTAATACTATCCTAGGGCTGATGCTAACCCTAACCCTAACCCTAACACTATCCTAGGGCTGATGCTAACCCTAACCCTAACACTATCCTAGGCCTGATGATAACCCTAACCCTAACACTATCCTAGGGCTGATGCTAACCCTAACCCTAACACTATCCTACGGCTGATGCTAACCCTAACCCTAACCCTAACACTATCCTAGGGCTGATGCTAACCCTAACCCTAACACTAACACTATCCTAGGGCTGATGCTAACCCTAACCCTAACCCTAACACTATCCTAGAGCTGATGCTAACCCTAACCCTAACCCTAACCCTAACCCTAATACTATCCTAGGGCTGATGCTAACCCTAACCCTAACCCTAACACTATCCTAGGGCTGATGCTAACCCTAACACTAACACTATCCTAGGGCTGATGCTAACCCTAACCCTAACCCTAACACTATCCTAGGGCTAATGCTAACCATAACCCTACCCCTAACACTATCCTAGGGCTGATGCTAACCCTAACCCTAACCCTAACACTATCCTAAGGCTGATGGTAACCCTAACACTAACACTATCCTAAGCCTGGTGCTAACCCTAACTCTAACCCTAACACTATCCTAGGGCTGATGCTAACCCTAACCCTAACGGTATCCTAGGCCTTATGCTAACCGTAACATTAACCCTAACACTATCCTAGGGCTGATGCTACCCCTAACCCTAATACTATCCTAGGGCTGATGCTAACCCTAACCCTAACCCTAACACTATCCTAGGGCTGATGCTAACCCTAACCCTAACACTATCCTAGGCCTGATGATAACCCTAACCCTAACACTATCCTAGGGCTGATGCTAACCCTAACCCTAACACTATCCTACGGCTGATGCTAACCCTAACCCTAACCCTAACACTATCCTAGGGCTGATGCTAACCCTAACCCTAACACTAACACTATCCTAGGGCTAATGCTAACCCTAACCCTAACCCTAACACTATCCTAGAGCTGATGCTAACCCTAACCCTAACCCTAACCCTAACCCTAATACTATCCTAGGGCTGATGCTAACCCTAACCCTAACCCTAACACTATCCTAGGGCTGATGCTAACCCTAACACTAACACTATCCTAGGGCTGATGCTAACCCTAACCCTAACCCTAACACTATCCTAGGGCTAATGCTAACCATAACCCTACCCCTAACACTATCCTAGGGCTGATGCTAACCCTAACCCTAACCCTAACACTATCCTAAGGCTGATGGTAACCCTAACACTAACACTATCCTAAGCCTGGTGCTAACCCTAACTCTAACCCTAACACTATCCTAGGGCTGATGCTAACCCTAACCGTAATAATATCCTAGGGCTGATGCTAACACTAACCCTAACCCTAACACTATCCTAGGGCTGATGCTAACCCTAACCCTAACCCTAACACTATCCTAGGGCTGATACTAACCCTAACCCTAACACTATCCTAGGCCTGATGATAACCCTGACCCTAACCCTAACACTATCCTAGGGCTGATGATAACCCTAACCCTAACACTATCCTAGGCCTGATGCTAACCTTAACCATAAACCTAACACTATCCTAGGGCTGATGCTAACCCTAACCCTAACACTATCCTAGGGCTGATGCTAACCCTAACCCTAACCCTAACACTATCCTAGGGCTGATGCTAACCCTAACCCTAACACTATCATAGGCCTGATGATAACCCTAACCATAACCCTAACACTATCCTAGGGCTGATGCTAACCCTAACCCTAACCCTAACACTATCCTACGGCTGATGCTAACCCTAACCCTAACCCTAACACTATCCTAAGGCTGATGCTAACCCTAACACTAACACTATCCTAGGCCTGGTGCTAACCCTAACCCTAACCCTAACACTATCCTAGGGCTGATGCTAACCCTAACCCTAATAATATCCTAGGGCTGATGCTAACCCTAACCCTAACCCTAACACTATCCTAGGGCTGATGCTAACCCTAACCCTAACCCTAACAGTATCCTAGGCCTGATGCTAACCCTATCCCTAACCATAACACTCTCCTAGGGCTGTGGCAAACCCTAACCCTAACACTATCCTAGGGCTGACGCTAACCCTAACCCTAACCCTAACACTATCCTAGGGTTGATGCTAACCCTAACCCTAACACTATCCTAGGGCTGATGCTAACCCTAACCCTAACACTATCCTAGGGCTGATGCTAACCCTAACCCTAACCCTAACACTATCCTAGGGCTGATGCTAACCCTAACCCTAACCCTAACACTATCCTAGGGCTGATGCTAACCCTAACCCGAACACTATCCTAGGGCTGATGCTAACCCTAACCCTAACACTAACACTATCCTAGGGCTGATGCTAACCCTAACCCAAACCCTAACACTATCCTAGAGCTGATGATAACCCTAACCCTAACCCTAACCCTAACCCTAATACTATCCTAGGGCTGATGGTAACCCTAACCCTAACCCTAACACTATCCTAGGGCTGATGCTAACCCTAACCCTAACACTATCCTAGGGCTGATGCTAACTCTAACCCTAACCCTAACACTATCCTAGGGCTGATGCTAACCCTAACCCTAACACTATCCTACGGCTGATGCTAACCCTAACCCTAACCCTAACACTATCCTAGGGCTGATGCTAACCCTAACCCTAACACTAACACTATCCTAGGGCTGATGCTAACCCTAACCCTAACCCTAACACTATCCTAGAGCTGATGCTAACCCTAACCCTAACCCTAACCCTAACCCTAATACTATCCTAGGGCTGATGCTAACCCTAACCCTAACCCTAACACTATCCTAGGGCTGATGCTAACCCTAACACTAACACTATCCTAGGGGTGATGCTAAGCCTAACCCTAACCCTAACACTATCCTAGGGCTAATGCTAACCATAACCCTACCCCTAACACTATCCTAGGGCTGATGCTAACCCTAACCCTAACCCTAACACTATCCTAAGGCTGATGGTAACCCTAACACTAACACTATCCTAAGCCTGGTGCTAACCCTAACTCTAACCCTAACACTATCCTAGGGCTGATGCTAACCCTAACCGTAATAATATCCTAGGGCTGATGCTAACACTAACCCTAACCCTAACACTATCCTAGGGCTGATGCTAACACTAACCCTAACCCTAACACTATCCTAGGGCTGATGCTAACCCTAACCCTAACCCTAACACTATCCTAGGGCTGATACTAACCCTAACCCTAACACTATCCTAGGCCTGATGATAACCCTGACCCTAACCCTAACACTATCCTAGGGCTGATGCTAACCCTAACCCTAACACTATCCTAGGGCTGATGCTAACCCTAACCCTAACCCTAACACTATCCTAGGGCTGATGCTAACCCTAACCCTAACAATATCATAGGCCTGATGATAACCCTAACCATAACCCTAACACTATCCTAGGGCTGATGCTAACCCTAACCCTAACCCTAACACTATCCTAAGGCTGATGCTAACCCTAACACTAACACTATCCTAGGCCTGGTGCTAACCCTAACCCTAACCCTAACACTATCCTAGGGCTGATGCTAACCCTAACCCTAATAATATCCTAGGGCTGATGCTAACCCTAACCCTAACCCTAACACTATCCTAGGGCTGATGCTAACCCTAACCCTAACCCTAACAGTATCCTAGGCCTGATGCTAACCCTATCCCTAACCATAACACTCTCCTAGGGCAGAGGCAAACCCTAACCCTAACACTATCCTAGGGCTGACGCTAACCCTAACCCTAACCCTAACACTATCCTAGGGTTGATGCTAACCCTAACCCTAACACTATCCTAGGGCTGATGCTAACCCTAACCCTAACACTATCCTAGGGCTGATGCTAACCCTAACCCTAACCCTAACACTATCCTAGGGCTGATGCTAACCCTAACCCTAACCCTAACACTATCCTAGGGCTGATGCTAACCCTAACCCGAACACTATCCTAGGGCTGATGCTAACCCTAACCCTAACACTAACACTATCCTAGGGCTGATGCTAACCCTAACCCAAACCCTAACACTATCCTAGAGCTGATGATAACCCTAACCCTAACCCTAACCCTAACCCTAATACTATCCTAGGGCTGATGCTAACCCTAACCCTAACCCTAACACTATCCTAGGGCTGATGCTAACCCTAACCCTAACACTATCCTAGGGCTGAAGCTAACCCTAACCCTAACCCTAACACTATCCTAGGGCTGACGCTAACCCTAACCCTAACACTATCATAAGCCTGATGATAACCCTAACCCTAACCCTAACACTATCCTAGGGCTGATGCTAACCCTAACCCTAACACTATCCTAGGGCTGATGCTAACCCTAACCCTAACCCTAACACTATCCTAGGGCTGATGCTAACCCTAACCCTAACACTATCCTAGGCCTGATGATAACCCTAACCCTAACCCTAACACTATCCTAGGGCTGATGCTAACCCTAACGCTAACACTAAAACTATCCTTGAACTGATGCTAACCCTATCCCTAACCCTAACACTATCCTAGGCCTGATGATAACCCTAACCCTAACCCTAACACTATCCTAGGGTTGATGCTAACCCTAACCCTAACACTATCCTAGGGCTGATGCTAACCCTAACCCTAACCCTAACACTATCCTAGGGCTGATGCTAACCCTAATCTTAACACTATCCTAGGGCTGATGCTAACCCTAACCCTAACACTATCCTACGGCTGATGCTAACCCTAATCTTAACCCTAACACTATCCTAGGGCTGATGCTAACCCTAACCCTAACCCTAACACTATCCTAGAGCTGATGCTAACCCTAACCCTAACCCTAACCCTAACCCTAATACTATCCTAGGGCTGATGCTAACCCTAACCCTAACCCTAACACTATCCTAGGGCTGATGCTAACCCTAACACTAACACTATCCTAGGGCTGATGCTAACCCTAACCCTACCCCTCACACTATCCTAGGGCTGATGCTAACCAAAACCCTACCCCTAACACTATCCTAGGGCTGATGCTAACCCTAACCCTAACCCTAACACTATCCTAAGGCTGATGGTAACCCTAACACTAACACTATCCTAAGCCTGGTGCTAACCCTAACTCTAACCCTAACACTATCCTAGGGCTGATGCTAACTCTAACCGTAATAATATCCTAGGGCTGATGCTAACACTAACCCTAACCCTAACACTATCCTAGGGCTGATGCTAACCCTAACCCTAACACTATCCTAGGGCTTATGCTAACCCTAACCCTAACCCAAACACTATCCTAGGGCTGATGCTAACCCTAACCCTAACACTATCATAGGCCTGATGATAACCCTAACCATAACCCTAACACTATCCTAGGGCTGATGCTAACCGTAACCCTAACCCTAACACTATCCTACGGCTGATGCTAACCCTAACCCTAACCCTAACACTATCCTAAGGCTGATGCTAACCCTAACACTAACACTATCCTAGGCCTGGTGCTAACCCTAACCCTAACCCTAACACTATCCTAGGGCTGATGCTAACCCTAACCCTAATAATATCCTAGGGCTGATGCTAACCCTAACCCTAACCCTAACACTATCCTAGGGCTGATGCTAACCCTAACCCTAACCCTAACACTATCCTAGGCCTGATGCTAACCCTATCCCTAACCATAACACTCTCCTAGGGCTGAGGCAAACCCTAACCCTAACACTATCCTAGGGCTGACGCTAACCCTAACCCTAACCCTAACACTATCCTAGGGCTGATGCTAACCCTAACCCTAACCCTAACACTATCCTAAGGCTGATGGTAACCCTAACACTAACACTATCCTAAGCCTGGTGCTAACCCTAACTCTAACCCTAACACTATCCTAGGGCTGATGCTAACTCTAACCGTAATAATATCCTAGGGCTGATGCTAACACTAACCCTAACCCTAACACTATCCTAGGGCTGATGCTAACCCTAACCCTAACACTATTCTAGGGCTTATGCTAACCCTAACCCTAACCCAAACACTTTCCTAGGGCTGATGCTAACCCTAACCCTAACACTATCATAGGCCTGATGATAACCCTAACCATAACCCTAACACTATCCTAGGGCTGATGCTAACCCTAACCCTAACCCTAACACTATCCTACGGCTGATGCTAACCCTAACCCTAACCCTAACACTATCCTAAGGCTGATGCTAACCCTAACACTAACACTATCCTAGGCCTGGTGCTAACCCTAACCCTAACCCTAACACTATCCTAGGGCTGATGCTAACCCTAACCCTAATAATATCCTAGGGCTGATGCTAACCCTAACCCTAACCCTAACACTATCCTAGGGCTGATGCTAACCCTAACCCTAACCCTAACACTATCCTAGGCCTGATGCTAACCCTATCCCTAACCATAACACTCTCCTAGGGCTGAGGCAAACCCTAACCCTAACACTATCCTAGGGCTGACGCTAACCCTAACCCTAACCCTAACACTATCCTAGGGTTGATGCTAACCCTAACCATAACACTGTCCTAGGGCTGATGTTAACCCTAACCCTAACACTATCCTAGGGCTGATGCTAACCCTAACCCTAACCCTAACACTATCCTAGGGCTGATGCTAACCCTAACCCTAACACTATCCTAGGGCTGATGCTAACCCTAACCCTAACCCTAACACTATCCTAGGGCTGATGCTAACCCTAACCCTCACACTATCCTAGGGCTGATGCTAACCCTAAACCTAACCCTAACATTATCCCAGGGCTGATGCTAACCCTAACCCTAACACTATCCTAGGGCTGATGCTAACCCTAACCCTAACCCTAACACTATCCTAGGGCTGATGCTAACCCTAACCCTAACCCTAACACTATCCTAGAGCTGATGATAACCCTAACCCTAACCCTAACCCTAACCCTAATACTATCCTAGGGCTGATGCTAACCCTAACCCTAACCCTAGCACTATCCTAGGGCTGATGCTAACCCTAACCCTAACACTATCCTAGGGCTGATGCTAACCCTAACCCTAACCAAAACACTATCCTAGGGCTGATGCTAACCCTAACCCTAACACTATCATAGGCCTGATGATAACCCTAACCCTAACCCTAACACTATCCTAGGGCTGATGCTAACCCTAACCCTAACACTAACCTAGGGCTGATGCTAACCCTAACCCTAACCCTAACACTATCCTAGGGCTGATGCTAACCCTAACCCTAACACTATCCTAGGGCTGATGCTAACCCTAACCCTAACCCTAACACTATCCTAGGGCTGATGCTAACCCTAACCCTAACACTATCCTAGGCCTGATGATAACCCTAACCCTAACCCTAACACTATCCTAGGGCTGATGCTAACCCTAACGCTAACCCTAAAACTATCCTTGAACTGATGCTAACCCTATCCCTAACCCTAACACTATCCTAGGCCTGATGATAACCCTAACCCTAACCCTAACACTATCCTAGGGTTTATGTTAATCCTAACCCTAACACTATCCTAGGGCTGATGCTAACCCTAACCCTAACCCTAACACTATCCTAGGGCTGATGCTAACCCTAACCCTAACTCTAACACTATCTTAGGGCTGAGGCTAACCCTAACCCTAACACTATCCTACGGCTGATGCTAACCCTAACCCTAACCCTATCACTATCCAAGGGCTGATGCTATCCCTAACCCTAACACTACCCTAGGCCTGATGCTAACCCTAACCCTAACCCTAACACTATCCTAGGGCTGATGCTAACCCTAACCCTAATACTATCCTAGGGCTGATGCTAACCCTAACCCTAACACTACCCTAGGCCTGATGATAACCCTAACCCTAACCCTAACACTATCCTAGGGCTGATGCTAACCCTAACCCTAACACTATCCTAGGGCTGATGCTAACCCTAATCCTAACCCTAACACTATCCTAGGGCTGATGCTAACCCTAACGCTAACCCTAACACTATCCTTGAACTGATGCTAACCCTAACCCTAACCCTAACACTATCCTAGGCCTGATGATAACCCTAACCCTAACCCTAACACTATCCTAGGGCTGATGTTAACCCTAACCCTAACACTATCCTACGGCTGATGCTAACCCTAACCCTAACCCTAACACTATCCTAGGGCTGATGCTAACCCTAACCCTAACACTATCCTAGGCCTTATGCTAACCCTAACCCTAACCCTATCACTATCCTAGGGCTGATGCTAACCCTAACCCTAACACTATCCTAGGGCTGATGCTAACCCTAACCCTAACCCTAACACTATCCTAGGGCTGATGCTAACCCTAAGCCTAACCCTAACACTATCCTAGGCCTGATGCTAACCCTATCCCTAACCATAACACTCTCCTAAGGCTGAGGCTAACCCTAACCCTAACACTATCCTAGGGCTGACGCTAACCCTAACCCTAACCCTAACACTATGCTAGGGCTGATGCTAACCCTAACCCTAACCCTAACACTATCCTAGGCCTGATGCTAACCCTATCCCTAACACTATCCTAGGGCTGATGCTAACCCTAACCCTAACACTATCCTAGGGCTGATGCTAACCATAACCCTAACCCTAACACTATCCTAGGGCTGATGCTAACCCTAACCCTAACCCTATCATAGGCCTGATGATAACCCTAACCCTAACCTTAACACTATCCTAGGGCTGATGCTAACCCTAACCCTAACACTATCCTAGGCCTGATGCTAACCCTAACCCTAACACTAACACTATCCTAGGGCTGATGCTAACCCTAACCCTAACACTATCCTAGGGCTGATGCTAACCCTAACCCTAACCCTAACACTATCCTAGGGCTGATGCTAACCCTAACCCTAACACTATCCTAGGCCTGATGATAACCCTAACCCTAACCCTAACACTATCCTAGGGCTGATGCTAACCCTAACGCTATCCCTAAAACTATCCTTGAACTGATGCTAACCCTATCCCTAACCCTAACACTATCCTAGGCCTGATGATAACCCTAACGCTAACCCTAACACTATCCTAGGGTTTATGTTAATCCTAACCCTAACACTATCCTAGGGCTGATGCTAACCCTAACCCTAACCCTAACACTATCCTACGGCTGATGCTAACCCTAACCCTAACACTATCCTAGGCCTGATGATAACCCTAACCCTAACACTATCCTAGGGCTGATGCTAACCCTAACCCTAACGCTAACACTATCCTAGGGCTGATGCTAACCCTAACGCTAACCCTAAAACTATCCTTGAACTGATGCTAACCCTATCCCTAACCCTAACACTATCCTAGGCCTGATGATAACCCTAACCGTAACCCTAACACTATCCTAGGGTTTAGGTTAATCCTAACCCTAACACTATCCTAGGGCTGATGCTAACCCTAACCCTAACCCTAACACTATCCTAGGGCTGATGCTAACCCTAACCCTAACTCTAACACTATCTTATGGCTGAGGCTATCCCTAACCCTAACGCTATCCTACGGCTGATGCTAACCCTAACCCTAACCCTAACACTATCCTAGGGCTGATACTATCCCTAGCCCTAACACTATCCTAGGCCTGATGCTAACCCTAACCCTAACCCTAACACTATCCTAGGGCTGATGATAACCCTAACCCTAACACTATCCTAGGGCTGATGCTATCCCTAACCCTAACCCTAACACTATCCTAGGGCTGATGCTAACCCTAACCCTAACACTATCCTAGGGCTGATGCTAACCCTAACCCTATCCCTAACACTATCCTAGGGTTGATGCTAACCCTAACCCTAACACTATCCTAGGGCTGATGCTAACCCTAACCCTAACCCTAACACTATCCTAGGGCTGATGCTAACCCTAACCCTAACACTATACTAGGGCTGATGCTAACCCTAACCCTAACACTAACACTATCCTAGGGCTGATGCTAACCCTAACCCTAACCCTAACACTATCCTAGAGCTGATGATAACCCTAACCCTAACCCTAACCCTAACCCTAATACTATCCTAGGGCTGATGCTAACCCTAACCCTAACCCTAACACTATCCTAGGGCTGATGCTAACCCTAACGCTAACCCTAACACTATCCTTGAACTGATGCTAACCCTAACCCTAACCCTAACACTATCCTAGGCCTGATGATAACCCTAACCCTAACCCTAACACTATCCTAGGGCTGATGCTAACCCTAACCCTAACACTATCATAGGCCTGATGATAACCCTAACCCTAACCTTAACACTATCCTAGGGCTGATGCTAACCCTAACCCTAACACTATCCTAGGGCTGATGCTAACCCTAACCCTAACCCTAACCCTATCATAGGCCTGATGATAACCCTAACCCTAACACTAACACTATCCTAGGGCTGATGCTAACCCTAACCCTAACAGTATCCTAGGCCTGATGCTAACCCTAACCCTAACCCTAACACTATCATAGGCCTGATGATAACCCTAACCCTAACACTAACACTATCCTAGGGCTGATGCTAACCCTAACCCTAACCCTAACACTATCCTAGGGCTGATGCTAACCCTAACCCTAACACTATCCTAGGCCTGATGATAACCCTAACCCTAACCCTAACACTATCCTAGGGCTGATGCTAACCCTAACGCTAACCCTAAAACTATCCTTGAACTGATGCTAACCCTATCCCTAACCCTAACACTATCCTAGGCCTGATGATAACCCTAACCCTAACCCTAACACTATCCTAGGGTTTATGTTAATCCTAACCCTAACACTATCCTAGGGCTGATGCTAACCCTAACCCTAACCCTAACACTATCCTAGGGCTGATGCTAACCCTAACCCTAACGCTAACACTATCTTAGGGCTGAGGCTAACCCTAACCCTAACACTATCCTACGGCTGATGCTAACCCTAACCCTAACCCTATCACTATCCAAGGGCTGATGCTATCCCTAACCCTAACACTACCCTAGGCCTGATGCTAACCCGAACCCTAACCCTAACACT
Source organism: Lemur catta (assembly GCF_020740605.2). NCBI lineage: Eukaryota > Metazoa > Chordata > Mammalia > Primates > Lemuridae > Lemur > Lemur catta. The sequence goes on along the minus strand of NW_025423878.1, from coordinate 380,712 downwards.
ATCCTAGGGCTGATGCTAACCCTAACCCTAATACTATCCTAGGGCTGAGGCTAACCCTAACCCTAACACTATCCTACGGCTGATGCTAACCCTAACCCTAACAATATCACTATCCAAGGGCTGATGCTATCCCTAACCCTAACACTACCCTAGGCCTGATGCTAACCCTAATCCTAACCCTAACACTATCCTAGGGCTGATGCTAACCCTAACGCTAACCCTAACACTATCCTTGAACTGATGCTAACCCTAACCCTAACCCTAACACTATCCTAGGGCTGATGCTAACCCTAACCCTAACTCTAACACTATCTTATGGCTGAGGCTATCCCTAACCCTAACCCTAACACTATCCTAGGGCTGATACTATCCCTAGCCCTAACACTATCCTAGGCCTGATGCTAACCCTAACCCTAACCCTAACACTATCCTAGGGCTGATGATAACCCTAACCCTAACAGTATCTTAGGGCTGGTGCTACCCCTAACCCTAACCCTAACACTATCCTAGGGCTGATGCTAACCCTAACCCTAACACTATCCTAGGGCTGATGCTAACCCTAACCCTATCCCTAACACTATCCTAGGGCTGATGCTAACCCTAACCTTAACACTATCCTAGGGCTGATGCTAACCCTAACCCTAACCCTAACACTATCCTAGGGCTGATGCTAACCCTAACCCTAACACTATCCTAGGGCTGATGCTAACCAAAACCCTACCCCTAACACTATCCTAGGGCTGATGCTAACCCTAACCCTAACCCTAACACTATCCTAAGGCTGATGGTAACCATAACACTAACACTATCCGAAGCCTGGTGCTAACCCTAACTCTAACCCTAACACTATCCTAGGGCTGATGCTAACTCTAACCGTAATAATATCCTAGGGCTGATGCTAACACTAACCCTAACCATAACACTATCCTAGGGCTGATGCTAACCCTAACCCTAACACTATCCTAGGGCTTATGCTAACCCTAACCCTAACCCAAACACTATCCTAGGGCTGATGCTAACCCTAACCCTAACACTATCATAGGCCTGATGATAACCCTAACCATAACCCTAACACTATCCTAGGGCTGATGCTAACCCTAACCCTAACCCTAACACTATCCTACGGCTGATGCTAACCCTAACCCTAACCTTAACACTATCCTAAGGCTGATGCTAACCCTAACACTAACACTATCCTAGGCCTGGTGCTAACCCTAACCCTAACCCTAACACTATCCTAGGGCTGATGCTAACCCTAACCCTAATAATATCCTAGGGCTGATGCTAACCCTAACCCTAACCCTAACACTATCCTAGGGCTGATGCTAACCCTAACCCTAACCCTAACACTATCCTAGGCCTGATGCTAACCCTATCCCTAACCATAACACTCTCCTAGGGCTGAGGCAAACCCTAACCCTAACACTATCCTAGGGCTGACGCTAACCCTAACCCTAACCCTAACACTATCCTAGGGTTGATGCTAACCCTAACCATAACACTGTCCTAGGGCTGATGCTAACCCTAACCCTAACACTATCCTAGGGCTGATGCTAACCCTAACCCTAACCCTAACACTATCCTAGGGCAGATGCTAACCCTAACCCTAACACTATCCTAGGGCTGATGCTAACCCTAACCCTAACCCTAACACTATCCTAGGGCTGATGCTAACCCTAACCCTAACACTATCCTAGGGCTGATGCTAACCCTAAACCTAACCCTAACATTATCCCAGGGCTGATGCTAACCCTAACCCTAACACTATCCTAGGGCTGATTCTAACCCTAACCCTAACACTAACACTATCCTAGGGCTGATGCTAACCCTAACCCTAACCCTAACACTATCCTAGAGCTGATGATAACCCTAACCCTAACCCTAACCCTAACCCTAATACTATCCTAGGGCTGATGCTAACCCTAACCCTAACCCTAGCACTATCCTAGGGCTGATGCTAACCCTAACCCTAACACTATCCTAGGGCTGATGCTAACCCTAACGCTAACCCTAACACTATCCTAGGGCTGATGCTAACCCTAACCCTAACACTATCATAGGCCTGATGATAACCCTAACCCTAACCCTAACACTATCCTAGGTCTGATGCTAACCCTAACCCTAACACTAACCTAGGGCTGATGCTAACCCTAACCCTAACCCTAACACTATCCTAGGGCTGATGCTAACCCTAACCCTAACACTATCCTAGGGCTGATGCTAACCCTAACCCTAACCCTAACACTATCCTAGGGCTGATGCTAACCCTAACCCTAACACTATCCTAGGCCTGATGATAACCCTAACCCTAACCCTAACACTATCCTAGGGCTGATGCTAACCCTAACCCTAACACTATCATAGGCCTGATGATAACCCTAACCCTAACCTTAACACTATCCTAGGGCTGATGCTAACCCTAACCCTAACACTATCCTAGGCCTGATGCTAACCCTAACCCTAACCATAACCCTATCATAGGCCTGATGATAACCCTAACCCTAACACTAACACTATCCTAGGGCTGATGCTAACCCTAACCCTAACACTAACCTAGGGCTGATGCTAACCCTAACCCTAACCCTAACACTATCCTAGGGCTGATGCTAACCCTAACCCTAACACTATCCTAGGGCTGATGCTAACCCTAACCCTATCCCTAACACTATCCTAGGGCTGATGCTAACCCTAACCCTAACACTATCCTAGGCCTGATGATAACCCTAACCCTAACCCTAACACTATCCTAGGGCTGATGCTAACCCTAACGCTAACCCTAAAACTATCCTTGAACTGATGCTAACCCTATCCCTAACCCTAACACTATCCTAGGCCTGATGATAACCCTAACCCTAACCCTAACACTATCCTAGGGTTTATGTTAATCCTAACCCTAACACTATCCTAGGGCTGATGCTAACCCTAACCCTAACCCTAACACTATCCTAGGGCTGATGCTAACCCTAACCCTAACTCTAACACTATCTTAGGGCTGAGGCTAACCCTAACCCTAACACTATCCTACGGCTGATGCTAACCCTAACCCTAACCCTATCACTATCCAAGGGCTGATGCTATCCCTAACCCTAACACTACCCTAGGCCTGATGCTAACCCTAACCCTAACCCTAACACTATCCTAGGGCTGATGCTAACCCTAACCCTAATACTATCCTAGGGCTGATGCTAACCCTAACCCTAACACTACCCTAGGCCTGATGATAACCCTAACCCTAACCCTAACACTATCCTAGGGCTGATGCTAACCCTAACCCTAACACTATCCTAGGGCTGATGCTAACCCTAATCCTAACCCTAACACTATCGTAGGGCTGATGCTAACCCTAACGCTAACCCTAACACTATCCTTGAACTGATGCTAACCCTAACCCTAACCCTAACACTATCCTAGGCCTGATGATAACCCTAACCCTAACCCTAACACTATCCTAGGGCTGATGTTAACCCTAACCCTAACACTATCCTACGGCTGATGCTAACCCTAACCCTAACCCTAACACTATCCTAGGGCTGATGCTAACCCTAACCCTAACACTATCCTAGGCCTTATGCTAACCCTAACCCTAACCCTAACACTATCCTAGGGCTGATGCTAACCCTAACCCTAACACTATCCTAGGGCTGATGCTAACCCTAACCCTAACACTAACACTATCCTAGGGCTGATGCTAACCCTAACCCTAACCCTAACACTATCCTAGGCCTGATGCTAACCCTATCCCTAACCATAACACTCTCCTAGGGCTGAGGCTAACCCTAACCCTAACACTATCCTAGGGCTGACGCTAACCCTAACCCTAACACTAACACTATCCTAGGGCTGATGCTAACCCTAACCCTAACCCTAACACTATCCTAGGCCTGATGCTAACCCTATCCCTAACACTATCCTAGGGCTGATGCTAACCCTAACCCTAACACTATCCTAGGGCTGATGCTAACCCTAACCCTAACCCTAACACTATCCTAGGGCTGATGCTAACCCTAACCCTAACCCTATCATAGGCCTGATGATAACCCTAACCCTAACCTTAACACTATCCTAGGGCTGATGCTAACCCTAACCCTAACACTATCCTAGGCCTGATGCTAACCCTAACCCTAACCCTAACACTATCCTAGGGCTCATGCTAACCCTAACCCTAACACTATCCTAGGGCTGATGCTAACCCTAACCCTAACCCTAACACTACCCTAGGGCTGATGCTAACCCTAACCCTAACACTATCCTAGGCCTGATGATAACCCTAACCCTAACACTAACACTATCCTAGGGCTGATGCTAACCCTAACGCTAACCCTAAAACTATCCTTGAACTGATGCTAACCCTATCCCTAACCCTAACAGTATCCTAGGCCTGATGATAACCCTAACGCTAACCCTAACACTATCCTAGGGTTTATGTTAATCCTAACCCTAACACTATCCTAGGGCTGATGCTAACCATAACCCTAACCCTAACACTATCCTAGGGCTTATGCTAACCCTAACCCTAACACTATCCTAGGCCTGATGATAACCCTAACCCTAACACTATCCTAGGGCTGATGCTAACCCTAACCCTAACCCTAACACTATCCTAGGGCTGATGCTAACCCTAACGCTAACCCTAACACTATCCTTGAACTGATGCTAACCCTAACCCTAACCCTAACACTATCCTAGGGCTGATGCTAACCCTAACCCTAACTCTAACACTATCTTATGGCTGAGGCTATCCCTAACCCTAACCCTAACACTATCCTAGGGCTGATACTATCCCTAGCCCTAACACTATCCTAGGCCTGATGCTAACCCTAACCCTAACCCTAACACTATCCTAGGGCTGATGATAACCCTAACCCTAACAGTATCTTAGGGCTGGTGCTACCCCTAACCCTAACCCTAACACTATCCTAGGGCTGATGCTAACCCTAACCCTAACACTATCCTAGGGCTGATGCTAACCCTAACCCTATCCCTAACACTATCCTAGGGCTGATGCTAACCCTAACCTTAACACTATCCTAGGGCTGATGCTAACCCTAACCCTAACCCTAACACTATCCTAGGGCTGATGCTAACCCTAACCCTAACACTATCCTAGGGCTGATGCTAACCAAAACCCTACCCCTAACACTATCCTAGGGCTGATGCTAACCCTAACCCTAACCCTAACACTATCCTAAGGCTGATGGTAACCATAACACTAACACTATCCGAAGCCTGGTGCTAACCCTAACTCTAACCCTAACACTATCCTAGGGCTGATGCTAACTCTAACCGTAATAATATCCTAGGGCTGATGCTAACACTAACCCTAACCATAACACTATCCTAGGGCTGATGCTAACCCTAACCCTAACACTATCCTAGGGCTTATGCTAACCCTAACCCTAACCCAAACACTATCCTAGGGCTGATGCTAACCCTAACCCTAACACTATCATAGGCCTGATGATAACCCTAACCATAACCCTAACACTATCCTAGGGCTGATGCTAACCCTAACCCTAACCCTAACACTATCCTACGGCTGATGCTAACCCTAACCCTAACCTTAACACTATCCTAAGGCTGATGCTAACCCTAACACTAACACTATCCTAGGCCTGGTGCTAACCCTAACCCTAACCCTAACACTATCCTAGGGCTGATGCTAACCCTAACCCTAATAATATCCTAGGGCTGATGCTAACCCTAACCCTAACCCTAACACTATCCTAGGGCTGATGCTAACCCTAACCCTAACCCTAACACTATCCTAGGCCTGATGCTAACCCTATCCCTAACCATAACACTCTCCTAGGGCTGAGGCAAACCCTAACCCTAACACTATCCTAGGGCTGACGCTAACCCTAACCCTAACCCTAACACTATCCTAGGGTTGATGCTAACCCTAACCATAACACTGTCCTAGGGCTGATGCTAACCCTAACCCTAACACTATCCTAGGGCTGATGCTAACCCTAACCCTAACCCTAACACTATCCTAGGGCAGATGCTAACCCTAACCCTAACACTATCCTAGGGCTGATGCTAACCCTAACCCTAACCCTAACACTATCCTAGGGCTGATGCTAACCCTAACCCTAACACTATCCTAGGGCTGATGCTAACCCTAAACCTAACCCTAACATTATCCCAGGGCTGATGCTAACCCTAACCCTAACACTATCCTAGGGCTGATTCTAACCCTAACCCTAACACTAACACTATCCTAGGGCTGATGCTAACCCTAACCCTAACCCTAACACTATCCTAGAGCTGATGATAACCCTAACCCTAACCCTAACCCTAACCCTAATACTATCCTAGGGCTGATGCTAACCCTAACCCTAACCCTAGCACTATCCTAGGGCTGATGCTAACCCTAACCCTAACACTATCCTAGGGCTGATGCTAACCCTAACGCTAACCCTAACACTATCCTAGGGCTGATGCTAACCCTAACCCTAACACTATCATAGGCCTGATGATAACCCTAACCCTAACCCTAACACTATCCTAGGTCTGATGCTAACCCTAACCCTAACACTAACCTAGGGCTGATGCTAACCCTAACCCTAACCCTAACACTATCCTAGGGCTGATGCTAACCCTAACCCTAACACTATCCTAGGGCTGATGCTAACCCTAACCCTAACCCTAACACTATCCTAGGGCTGATGCTAACCCTAACCCTAACACTATCCTAGGCCTGATGATAACCCTAACCCTAACCCTAACACTATCCTAGGGCTGATGCTAACCCTAACCCTAACACTATCATAGGCCTGATGATAACCCTAACCCTAACCTTAACACTATCCTAGGGCTGATGCTAACCCTAACCCTAACACTATCCTAGGCCTGATGCTAACCCTAACCCTAACCATAACCCTATCATAGGCCTGATGATAACCCTAACCCTAACACTAACACTATCCTAGGGCTGATGCTAACCCTAACCCTAACACTAACCTAGGGCTGATGCTAACCCTAACCCTAACCCTAACACTATCCTAGGGCTGATGCTAACCCTAACCCTAACACTATCCTAGGGCTGATGCTAACCCTAACCCTATCCCTAACACTATCCTAGGGCTGATGCTAACCCTAACCCTAACACTATCCTAGGCCTGATGATAACCCTAACCCTAACCCTAACACTATCCTAGGGCTGATGCTAACCCTAACGCTAACCCTAAAACTATCCTTGAACTGATGCTAACCCTATCCCTAACCCTAACACTATCCTAGGCCTGATGATAACCCTAACCCTAACCCTAACACTATCCTAGGGTTTATGTTAATCCTAACCCTAACACTATCCTAGGGCTGATGCTAACCCTAACCCTAACCCTAACACTATCCTAGGGCTGATGCTAACCCTAACCCTAACTCTAACACTATCTTAGGGCTGAGGCTAACCCTAACCCTAACACTATCCTACGGCTGATGCTAACCCTAACCCTAACCCTATCACTATCCAAGGGCTGATGCTATCCCTAACCCTAACACTACCCTAGGCCTGATGCTAACCCTAACCCTAACCCTAACACTATCCTAGGGCTGATGCTAACCCTAACCCTAATACTATCCTAGGGCTGATGCTAACCCTAACCCTAACACTACCCTAGGCCTGATGATAACCCTAACCCTAACCCTAACACTATCCTAGGGCTGATGCTAACCCTAACCCTAACACTATCCTAGGGCTGATGCTAACCCTAATCCTAACCCTAACACTATCGTAGGGCTGATGCTAACCCTAACGCTAACCCTAACACTATCCTTGAACTGATGCTAACCCTAACCCTAACCCTAACACTATCCTAGGCCTGATGATAACCCTAACCCTAACCCTAACACTATCCTAGGGCTGATGTTAACCCTAACCCTAACACTATCCTACGGCTGATGCTAACCCTAACCCTAACCCTAACACTATCCTAGGGCTGATGCTAACCCTAACCCTAACACTATCCTAGGCCTTATGCTAACCCTAACCCTAACCCTAACACTATCCTAGGGCTGATGCTAACCCTAACCCTAACACTATCCTAGGGCTGATGCTAACCCTAACCCTAACACTAACACTATCCTAGGGCTGATGCTAACCCTAACCCTAACCCTAACACTATCCTAGGCCTGATGCTAACCCTATCCCTAACCATAACACTCTCCTAGGGCTGAGGCTAACCCTAACCCTAACACTATCCTAGGGCTGACGCTAACCCTAACCCTAACACTAACACTATCCTAGGGCTGATGCTAACCCTAACCCTAACCCTAACACTATCCTAGGCCTGATGCTAACCCTATCCCTAACACTATCCTAGGGCTGATGCTAACCCTAACCCTAACACTATCCTAGGGCTGATGCTAACCCTAACCCTAACCCTAACACTATCCTAGGGCTGATGCTAACCCTAACCCTAACCCTATCATAGGCCTGATGATAACCCTAACCCTAACCTTAACACTATCCTAGGGCTGATGCTAACCCTAACCCTAACACTATCCTAGGCCTGATGCTAACCCTAACCCTAACCCTAACACTATCCTAGGGCTCATGCTAACCCTAACCCTAACACTATCCTAGGGCTGATGCTAACCCTAACCCTAACCCTAACACTACCCTAGGGCTGATGCTAACCCTAACCCTAACACTATCCTAGGCCTGATGATAACCCTAACCCTAACACTAACACTATCCTAGGGCTGATGCTAACCCTAACGCTAACCCTAAAACTATCCTTGAACTGATGCTAACCCTATCCCTAACCCTAACAGTATCCTAGGCCTGATGATAACCCTAACGCTAACTCTAACACTATCCTAGGGTTTATGTTAATCCTAACCCTAACACTATCCTAGGGCTGATGCTAACCATAACCCTAACCCTAACACTATCCTAGGGCTTATGCTAACCCTAACCCTAACACTATCCTAGGCCTGATGATAACCCTAACCCTAACACTATCCTAGGGCTGATGCTAACCCTAACCCTAACGCTAACACTATCCTAGGGCTGATGCTAACCCTAACGCTAACCCTAAAACTATCCTTGAACTGATGCTAACCCTATCCCTAACCCTAACACTATCCTAGGCCTGATGATAACCCTAACCCTAACCCTAACACTATCCTAGGGTTTATGTTAATCCTAACCCTAACACTATCCTAGGGCTGATGCTAACCCTAACCCTAACATTAACACTATCCTAGGGCTAATGCTAACCCTAACCCTAACTCTAACACTATCTTATGGCTGAGGCTATCCCTAACCCTAACGCTATCCTACGGCTGATGCTAACCCTAACCCTAACCCTAACACTATCCTAGGGCTGATACTATCCCTAACCCTAACACTATCCTAGGCCTGATGCTAACCCTAACCCTAACCCTAACACTATCCTAGGGCTGATGATAACCCTAACCCTAACACTATCCTAGGGCTGATGCTACCCCTAACCATATCCCTAACACTATCCTAGGGCTGATGCTAACCCTAACCTTAACACTATCCTAGGGCTGATGCTAACCCTAACCCTAACCCTAACACTATCCTAGGGCTGATGCTAACCCTAACCCTAACACTATCCTAGGGCTGATGCTAACCCTAACCCTAACCCTAACATTATCCGAGGGCTGATGCTAACCCTAACCCTAACACTATCCTAGGGCTGATGCTAAACCTAACCCTAACACTAACACTATCCTAGGGCTAATGCTAACCCTAACCCTAACCCTAACACTATCCTAGAGCTGATGATAACCCTAACCCTAACCCTAACCCTAACCCTAATACTATCCTAGGGCTGATGCTAACCCTAACCCTAACCCTAACACTATCCTAGGGCTGATGCTAACCCTAACGGTAACCCTAACACTATCCTTGAACTGATGCTAACCCTAACCCTAACCCTAACACTATCCTAGGCCTGATGATAACCCTAACCCTAAACCTAACACTATCCTAGGGCTGATGCTAACCCTAACCCTAACACTATGATAGGCCTGATGATAACCCTAACCCTAACCTTAACACTATCCTAGGGCTGATGCTAACCCTAACACTAACACTATCCTAGGCCTGATGCTAACCCTAACCCTAACCCTAACACTATCCTAGGGCTGATGCTAACCCTAACCCTAACCCTAACACTATCCTAGGGCTGATGCTAACCCTAACCCTAACCCTAACACTATCCTAGGGCTGATGCTAACCCTAACCCTAAACCTAACACTATCCTAGGGCTGATGCTAACCGTAACCCTAACACTATCATAGGCCTGATGATAACCCTAACCCTAACCTTAACACTATCCTAGGGGTGATGCTAACCCTAATCCTAACACTATCCTAGGCCTGATGCTAACCCTAACCCTAACCCTAACACTATCCTAGTGCTGATGGTAACCCTAACCCTAACACTATCCTAGGGCTGATGCTAACCCTAACCCTAACCCTAACACTATCCTAGGGCTGATGCTAACCCTAACCCTAACACTATCCTACGCCTGATGATAACCCTAACCTAACCCTAACACTATCCTAGGGCTGATGCTAACCCTAACGCTAACCCTAAAACTATCCTTGAACTGATTCTAACCCTATCCCTAACCCTAACACTATCCTAGGCCTGATGATAACCCTAACGCTAACCCTAACACTATCCTAGGTTTTATGTTAATCCGAACCCTAACACTATCCTAGGGCTGATGCTAACCCTAACCCTAACCCTAACACTATCCTAGGGCTGATGCTAACCCTAACCCTAACTCTAACACTATCTTAGGGATGAGGCTAACCCTAACCATAACACTGTCCTACGGCTGATGCTAACCCTAACCCTAACCCTATCACTATCCTAGGGCTGATGCTATCCCTAACCCTAACACTACCCTAGGCCTGATGCTAACCCTAACACTAACCCTAACACTATCCTAGGGCTGATGCTAACCCTAACCCTAACACTATCCTAGGGCTGATGCTAACCCTAACCCTAACCCTAACACTATCCTGGGGCTGATGCTAACCCTAACCCTAACACTACCCTAGGCCTGATGATAACCCTAACCCTAACACTATCCTAGGGCTGATGCTAACACTAACCCTAACACTATCCTAGGGCTGATGCTAACCCTAACCCTAACACTATCCTAGGGCTGATGCTAACCCTAACGCTAACCCTAACACTATCCTTGAACTGATGCTAACCCTAACCCTAACCCTAACACTATCCTAGGCCTGATGATAACCCTAACCCTAACCCTAACACTATCCTAGGTTTTATGTTAACCCTAACCCTAACACTATCCTACGGCTGATGCTAACCCTAACTCTAACCCTAACACTATCATAGAGCTGATGCTAACCCTAACCCTAACACTATCCTAGGCCTTATGCTAACCCTAACCCTAACCCTAACATTATCCTAGGGCTGATGCTAACCCTAACCCTAACACTATCCTAGGGCTGATGCTAACCCTAACCCTAACCCTAACATTATCCCAGGGCTGATGCTAACCCTAACCCTAACACTATCCTAGGGCTGATGCTGACCCTAACCCTAACACTAACACTATCCTAGGGCTGACGCTAACCCTAACCCTAACCCTAACACTATCCTAGGGCTGATGCTAACCCTAACCCTAACCCTAACACTATCCTAGGGCTGATGCTATCCCTAACCCTAACCCTAACACTATCCTAGGCCTGATGCTAACCCTATCCCTAACCATAACAATCTCCTAGGGCTAAGGCTAACCCTAACACTAACACTATCCTAGGGCTGACGCTAACCCTAACCCTAACCCTAACACTATCCTAGGGTTGATGCTAACCCTAACCCTAACACTATCCTAGGGCTGATGCTAACCCTAACCCTAACCCTAACACTATCCTAGGGCTGATGCTAACCCTAACCCTAACACTATCCTAGGGCTGATGCTAACCCTAACCCTAACCCTAACACTATCCTAGGGATGATGCTAACCCTAACCCTAACACTATCCTAGGGCTGATGCTAACCCTAACCCTAACACTATCCTAGGGCTGATGCTAACCCTAACCCTAACACTATCCTAGGGCTGATGCTAACCCTAACCCTAACACTATCCTAGGCCTGATGATAACCCTAACCCTAACACTAACACTATCCTAGGGCTGATGCTAACCCTAACCCTAACGCTAACACTATCCTAGGCCTGATGCTAACCCTAACGCTAACCCTAAAACTATCCTTGAACTGATGCTAACCCTATCCCTAACCCTAACACTATCCTAGGCCTGATGATAACCCTAACCCTAACCCTAACACTATCCTAGGGTTTATGTTAATCCTAACCCTAACACTATCCTAGGGCTGATGCTAACCCTAACCCTAACCATAACACTATCCTAGGGCTGATGCTAACCCTAACCCACACTCTAACACTATCATATGGCTGAGGCTAACCCTAACCCTAACCCTAACACTATCCTAGGGCTGATGCTAACCCTAACCCTAACACTACCCTAGGCCTGATGATAACCCTAACCCTAACCCTAACACTATCCTAGGGCTGATGCTAACCCTAACCCTAACACTATCCTAGGGCTGATGCTAACCCTAACCCTAACCCTAACACTATCCTAGGGCTGATGCTAACCCAGCCCTAACACTGTCCTAGTGCTGATGCTAACCCTAACACTAACCCTATCACTATCCTAGGGCTGATGCTAACCCTAACCCTAACACTATCCTAGGGCTGATGCTAACCCTAACCCTAACCCTAACATTATCCCAGGGCTGATGCTAACCCTAACCCTAACACTATCCTAGGGCTGATGCTGACCCTAACCCTAACACTAACACTATCCTAGGGCTGATGCTAACCCTAACCCTAACCCTAACACTATCCTAGAGCTGATGATAACCCTAACCCTAACCCTAACCCTAACCCTAATACTATCCTAGGGCTGATGCTAACCCTAACCCTAACCCTAACACTATCCTAGGGCTGATGCTAACCCTAACCCTAACACTATCCTAGGGCTGATGCTAACCCTAACGCTAACCCTAACACTATCCTTGAACTGATGCTAACCCTAACCCTAACCCTAACACTATCCTAGGCCTGATGCTAACCCTAACCCTAACACTATCCTAGGGCTGATGCTAACCCTAACCCTAACGCTAACACTATCCTAGAGCTGATGCTAACCCTATCGCTAACCCTAAAACTATCCTTGAACTGATGCTAACCCTATCCCTAACCCTAACACTATCCTAGGCCTGATGATAACCCTAACCCTAACCCTAACACTATCCTAGGGTTTATGTTAATCCTAACCCTAACACTATCCTAGGGCTGATGCTAACCCTAACCCTAACCCTAACACTATCCTAGGGCTGATGCTAACCCTAACCCTAACACTATCCTAGGGCTGATGCTAACCCTAACCCTAACCCTAACACTATCCTAGGGCTGATGCTAACCCTAACCCTAACACTATCCTAGGGCTTATGCTAACCCTAAGCCTAACCCTAACACTATCCTAGGGCTGATGCTAACCCTAACCCTAACACTATCCTAGGGCTGATGCTAACCCTAACCCTAACCCTAACACTATCCTAGGGCTGATGCTAACTCTAACCCTAACACTATCCTAGGGCTTATGCTAACCCTAACCCTAACACTATCCTAGGGCTGATGCTAACCCTAACCCTAACACTATCCTAGGCCTGATGATAACCCTAACCCTAACACTAACACTATCCTAGGGCTGATGCTAACCCTAACCCTAACACTATCCTAGGGCTGATGCTAACCCTAAACCTAACGCTAACACTATCCTAGAGCTGATGCTAACCCTAACGCTAACCCTAAAACTATCCTTGAACTGATGCTAACCCTATCCCTAACCCTAACACTATCCTAGGCCTGATGATAACCCTAACCCTAACCCTAACACTATCCTAGGGTTTATGTTAATCCTAACCCTAACACTATCCTAGGGCTGATGCTAACCCTAACCCTAACATTAACACTATCCTAGGGCTGATGCTAACCCTAACCCTAACTCTAACACTATCTTATGGCTGAGGCTATCCCTAACCCTAACGCTATCCTACGGCTGATGCTAACCCTAACCCTAACGCTAACACTATCCTAGGGCTGATACTATCCCTAACCCTAACACTATCCTAGGCCTGATGCTAACCCTAACCCTAACCCTAACACTATCCTAGGGCTGATGATAACCCTAACCCTAACACTATCCTAGGGCTGATGCTACCCCTAACCATATCCCTAACACTATCCTAGGGCTGATGCTAACCCTAACCTTAACACTATCCTAGGGCTGATGCTAACCATAACCCTAACCCTAACACTATCCTAGGGCTGATGCTAACCCTAACCCTAACACTATCCTAGGGCTGATGCTAACCCTAACCCTAACCCTAACATTATCCGAGGGCTGATGCTAACCCTAACCCTAACACTATCCTAGGGCTGATGCTAACCCTAACCCTAACACTAACACTATCCTAGGGCTGATGCTAACCCTAACCCTAACCCTAACACTATCCTAGAGCTGATGATAACCCTAACCCTAACCCTAACCCTAACCCTAATACTATCCTAGGGCTGATGCTAACCCTAACCCTAACCCTAACACTATCCTAGCGCTGATGCTAACCCTAACGCTAACCTTAACACTATCCTTGAACTGATGCTAACCCTAACCCTAACCCTAACACTATCCTAGGCCTGATGATAACCCTAACCCTAAACCTAACACTATCCTAGGGCTGATGCTAACCCTAACCCTAACACTATGATAGGCCTGATGATAACCCTAACCCTAACCTTAACACTATCCTAGGGCTGATGCTAACCCTAACCCTAACACTATCCTAGGCCTGATGCTAACCCTAACCCTAACCCTAACACTATCCTAGGGCTGATGCTAACCCTAACCCTAACCCTAACACTATCCTAGGGCTGATGCTAACCCTAACCCTAACCCTAACACTATCCTAGGGCTGATGCTAACCCTAACCCTAAACCTAACACTATCCTAGGGCTGATGCTAACCCTAACCCTAACACTATCATAGGCCTGATGATAACCCTAACCCTAACCTTAACACTATCCTAGGGGTGATGCTAACCCTAATCCTAACACTATCCTAGGCCTGATGCTAACCCTAACCCTAACCCTAACACTATCCTAGTGCTGATGGTAACCCTAACCCTAACACTATCCTAGGGCTGATGCTAACCCTAACCCTAACCCTAACACTATCCTAGGGCTGATGCTAACCCTAACCCTAACACTATCCTACGCCTGATGATAACCCTAACCGTAACCCTAACACTATCCTAGGGCTGATGCTAACCCTAACGCTAACCCTAAAACTATCCTTGAACTGATTCTAACCCTATCCCTAACCCTAACACTATCCTAGGCCTGATGATAACCCTAACGCTAACCCTAATACTATCCTAGGGTTTATGTTAATCCTAACCCTAACACTATCCTAGGGCTGATGCTAACCCTAACCCTAACCCTAACACTATCCTAGGGCTGATGCTAACCCTAACCCTAACTCTAACACTATCTTAGGGATGAGGCTAACCCTAACCATAACACTGTCCTACGGCTGATGCTAACCCTAACCCTAACCCTATCACTATCCTAGGGCTGATGCTATCCCTAACCCTAACACTACCCTAGGCCTGATGCTAACCCTAACACTAACCCTAACACTATCCTAGGGCTGATGCTAACCCTAACCCTAACACTATCCTAGGGCTGATGCTAACCCTAACCCTAACCCTAACACTATCCTGGGGCTGATGCTAACCCTAACCCTAACAATACCCTAGGCCTGATGATAACCCTAACCCTAACACTATCCTAGGGCTGATGCTAACCCTAACCCTAACACTATCCTAGAGCTGATGCTAACCCTAACCCTAACACTATCCTAGGGCTGATGCTAACCCTAACGCTAACCCTAACACTATCCTTGAACTGATGCTAACCCTAACCCTAACCCTAACACTATCCTAGGCCTGATGATAACCCTAACCCTAACCCTAACACTATCCTAGGGTTTATGTTAACCCTAACCCTAACACTATCCTACGGCTGATGCTAAACCTAACTCTAACCCTAACACTATCATAGAGCTGATGCTAACCCTAACCCTAACACTATCCTAGGCCTTATGCTAACCCTAACCCTAACCCTAACATTATCCTAGGGCTGATGCTAACCCTAACCCTAACACTATCCTAGGGCTGATGCTAACCCTAACCCTAACCCTAACATTATCCCAGGGCTGATGCTAACCCTAACCCTAACACTATCCTAGGGCTGATGCTGACCCTAACCCTAACACTAACACTATCCTAGGGCTGATGCTAACCCTAACCCTAACCCTAACACTATCCTAGAGCTGATGATAACCCTAACCCTAACCCTAACCCTAATACTATCCTAGGGCTGATGCTAACCCTAACCCTAACCCTAACACTATCCTAGGGCTGATGCTAACCCTAACCCTAACACTATCCTAGGGCTGATGCTAACCCTAACGCTAACCCTAACACTATCCTTGAACTGATGCTAACCCTAACCTTAACCCTAACAGTATCCTAGGCCTGATGATAACCCTAACCCTAACCCTAACACTATTCTAGGGTTTATGTTAACCCTAACCCTAACACTATCCTACGGCTGATGCTAACCCTAACTCTAACCCTAACACTATCCTAGGGCTGATGCTAACCCTAACCCTAACACTATCCTAGGCCTTATGCTAACCCTAACCCTAACCCTAACATTATCCTAGGGCTGATGCTAACCCTAACCCTAACACTATCCTAGGGCTGATGCTAACCCTAACCCTAACCCTAACACTATCCTAGGGCTGATGCTAACGCTAACCCTAACCCTAACACTATCCTAGGCCTGATGCTAACCCTATCCCTAACCATAACAATCTCCTAGGGCTAAGGCTAACCCTAACCCTAACACTATCCTAGGGCTGACGCTAACCCTAACCCTAACCCTAACACTATCCTAGGGTTGATGCTAACCCTAACCCTAACACTATCCTAGGGCTGATGCTAACCCTAACCCTAACACTATCCTAGGGCTGATGCTAACCCTAATCCTAACACTATCCTAGGGCTGATGCTAACCCTAACCCTAACACTATCCTAGGGCTGATGCTAACCCTAACCCTAACACTATCCTAGGGCTGATGCTAACCCTAACCCTAACACTATCCTAGGCCTGATGATAACCCTAACCCTAACACTAACACTATCCTAGGGCTGATGCTAACCCTAACCCTAACGCTAACACTATCCTAGGCCTGATGCTAACCCTAACGCTAACCCTAAAACTATCCTTGAACTGATGCTAACCCTATCCCTAACCCTAACACTATCCTAGGCCTGATGATAACCCTAACCCTAACCCTAACACTATCCTAGGGTTTATGTTAATCCTAACCCTAACACTATCCTAGGGCTGATGCTAACCCTAACCCTAACCATAACACTATCCTAGGGCTGATGCTAACCCTAACCCACACTCTAACACTATCATATGGCTGAGGCTAACCCTAACCCTAACCCTAACACTATCCTAGGGCTGATGCTAACCCTAACCCTAACACTACCCTAGGCCTGATGATAACCCTAACCCTAACCCTAACACTATCCTAGGGCTGATGCTAACCCTAACCCTAACACTATCCTAGGGCTGATGCTAACCCTAACCCTAACCCTAACACTATCCTAGGGCTGATGCTAACCCAGCCCTAACACTGTCCTAGGGCTGATGCTAACCCTAACACTAACCCTATCACTATCCTAGGGCTGATGCTAACCCTAACCCTAACACTATCCTAGGGCTGATTCTAACCCTAACCCTAACCCTAACATTATCCCAGGGCTGATGCTAACCCTAACCCTAACACTATCCTAGGGCTGATGCTGACCCTAACCCTAACACTAACACTATCCTAGGGCTGATGCTAACCCTAACCCTAACCCTAACACTATCCTAGAGCTGATGATAACCCTAACCCTAACCCTAACCCTAACCCTAATACTATCCTAGGGCTGATGCTAACCCTAACCCTAACCCTAACACTATCCTAGGGCTGATGCTAACCCTAACCCTAACACTATCCTAGGGCTGATGCTAACCCTAACGCTAACCCTAACACTATCCTTGAACTGATGCTAACCCTAACCCTAACCCTAACACTATCCTAGGCCTGATGATAACCCTAACCCTAACCCTAACACTATCCTAGGGTTTATGTTAACCCTAACCCTAACACTATCCTACGGCTGATGCTAACCCTAACTCTAACCCTAACACTATCCTAGGGCTGATGCTAACCCTAACCCTAACCCTATCCTAGGCCTTATGCTAACCCTAACCCTAACCCTAACATTATCCTAGGGCTGATGCTAACCCTAACCCTAACACTATCCTAGGGCTGATGCTAACCCTAACCCTAACCCTAACACTATCCTAGGGCTGATGCTAACCCTAACCCTAACCCTAACACTATCCTAGGCCTGATGCTAACCCTATCCCTAACCATAACACTCTCCTAGGGCTAAGGCTAACCCTAACCCTAACACTATCCTAGGGCTGACGCTAACCCTAACCCTAACCCTAACACTATCCTAGGGTTGATGCTAACCCTAACCCTAACACTATCCTAGGGCTGATGCTAACCCTAACCCTAACCCTAACACTATCCTAGGGCTGATGCTAACCCTAACCCTAACACTATCCTAGGGCTGATGCTAACCCTAACCCTAACCCTAACACTATCCTAGGGCTGATGCTAACCCTAACCCTAACACTATCCTAGGGATGATGCTGACCCTAACCCTAACACTAACACTATCCTAGGGCTGATGCTAACCCTAACCCTAACCCTAACACTATCCTAGAGCTGATGATAACCCTAACCCTAACCCTAACCCTAACCCTAATACTATCCTAGGGCTGATGCTAACCCTAACCCTAACCCTAACACTATCCTAGGGCTGATGCTAACCCTAACCCTAACACTATCCTAGGGCTGATGCTAACCCTAACGCTAACCCTAACACTATCCTTGAACTGATGCTAACCCTAACCCTAACCCTAACACTATCCTAGGCCTGATGATAACCCTAACCCTAACCCTAACACTATCCTAGGGTTTATGTTAACCCTAACCCTAACACTATCCTACGGCTGATGCTAACCCTAACTCTAACCCTAACACTATCCTAGGGCTGATGCTAACCCTAACCCTAACACTATCCTAGGGCTGATGCTAACCCTAACCCTAACACTATCCTAGGGCTGATGCTAACCCTAACCCTAACACTATCCTAGGGCTGATGCTAACTCTAACCCTAACACTATCCTAGGCCTGATGATAACCCTAACCCTAACACTAACACTATCCTAGGGCTGATGCTAACCCTAACCCTAACACTATCCTAGGGCTGATGCTAACCCTAACCCTAACGCTAACGCTATCCTAGAGCTGATGCTAACCCTAACGCTAACCCTAAAACTATCCTTGAACTGATGCTAACCCTATCCCTAACCCTAACACTATCCTGGGCCTGATGATAACCCTAACCCTAACCCTAACACTATCCTAGGGTTTATGTTAATCCTAACCCTAACACTATCCTAGGGCTGATGCTTACCCTAACCCTAACCCTAACACTATCCTAAGGCTGATGCTAACCCTAACCCTAACACTATCCTAGGGCTGATGCTAACCCTAACCCTAACCCTAACACTATCCTAGGGCTGATGCTAACCCTAACCCTAACACTATCCTAGGGCTTATGCTAACCCTAACCCTAACCCTAACACTATCCTAGGGCTGATGCTAACCCTAACCCTAACACTATCCTAGGGCTGATCCTAACCCTAACCCTAACCCTAACACTATCCTAGGGCTGATGCTAACCCTAACCCTAACACTATCCTAGGGCTTATGCTAACCCTAACCCTAACACTATCCTAGGGCTGATGCTAACACTAACCCTAACACTATCCTAGGCCTGATGATAACCCTAACCCTAACACTAACACTATCCTAGGGCTGATGCTAACCCTAACCCTAACACTATCCTAGGGCTGATGCTAACCCTAACCCTAACGCTAACACTATCCTAGAGCTGATGCTAACCCTAACGCTAACCCTAAAACTATCCTTGAACTGATGCTAACCCTATCCCTAACCCTAACACTATCCTAGGCCTGATGATAACCCTAACCCTAACCCTAACACTATCCTAGGGTTTATGTTAATCCTAACCCTAACACTATCCTAGGGCTGATGCTAACCCTAACCTTAACACTATCCTAGGGCTGATGCTAACCCTAACCCTAACCCTAACACTATCCTAGGGCTGATGCTAACCCTAACCCTAACACTATCCTAGGGCTGATGCTAACCCTAACGCTAACCCTAACACTATCCTTGAACTGATGCTAACCCTAACCCTAACCCTAACACTATCCTAGGCCTGATGATAACCCTAACCCTAACCCTAACACTATCCTAGGGTTTATGTTAACCCTAACCCTAACACTATCCTACGGCTGATGCTAACCCTAACTCTAACCCTAACACTATCCTAGGGCTGATGCTAACCCTAACCCTAACCCTACCCTAGGCCTTATGCTAACCCTAACCCTAACCGTAACATTATCCTAGGGCTGATGCTAACCCTAACCCTAACACTATCCTAGGGCTGATGCTAACCCTAACCCTAACCCTAACACTATCCTAGGGCTGATGCTAACCCTAACCCTAACCCTAACACTATCCTAGGCCTGATGCTAACCCTATCCCTAACCATAACACTCTCCTAGGGCTAAGGCTAACCCTAACCCTAACACTATCCTAGGGCTGACGCTAACCCTAACCCTAACCCTAACACTATCCTAGGGTTGATGCTAACCCTAACCCTAACACTATCCTAGGGCTGATGCTAACCCTAACCCTAACCCTAACACTATCCTAGGGCTGATGCTAACCCTAACCCTAACACTATCCTAGGGCTGATGCTAACCCTAACCCTAACCCTAACACTATCCTAGGGCTGATGCTAACCCTAACCCTAACACTATCCTAGGGCTGATGCTAACCCTAACCCTAACACTATCCTAGGGCTGATGCTAACCCTAACCCTAACCCTATCCTAGGCCTTATGCTAACCCTAACCCTAACCCTAACATTATCCTAGGGCTGATGCTAACCCTAACCCTAACACTATCCTAGGGCTGATGCTAACCCTAACCCTAACCCTAACACTATCCTAGGGCTGATGCTAACCCTAACCCTAACCCTAACACTATCCTAGGCCTGATGCTAACCCTATCCCTAACCATAACACTCTCCTAGGGCTAAGGCTAACCCTAACCCTAACACTATCCTAGGGCTGACGCTAACCCTAACCCTAACCCTAACACTATCCTAGGGTTGATGCTAACCCTAACCCTAACACTATCCTAGGGCTGATGCTAACCCTAACCGTAACCCTAACACTATCCTACGGCTGATGCTAACCCTAACCCTAACACTATCCTAGGGCTGATGCTAACCCTAACCCTAACCCTAACACTATCCTAGGGCTGATGCTAACCCTAACCCTAACACTATCCTAGGGCTGATGCTAACCCTAACCCTAACACTATCCTAGGGCTGATGCTAACCCTAACCCTAACACTATCCTAGGGCTGATGCTAACTCTAACCCTAACACTATCCTAGGCCTGATGATAACCCTAACCCTAACACTAACACTATCCTAGGGCTGATGCTAACCCTAACCCTAACACTATCCTAGGGCTGATGCTAACCCTAACCCTAACGCTAACACTATCCTAGAGCTGATGCTAACCCTAACGCTAACCCTAAAACTATCCTTGAACTGATGCTAACCCTATCCCTAACCCTAACACTATCCTGGGCCTGATGATAACCCTAACCCTAACCCTAACACTATCCTAGGGTTTATGTTAATCCTAACCCTAACACTATCCTAGGGCTGATGCTTACCCTAACCCTAACCCTAACACTATCCTAGGGCTGATGCTAACCCTAACCCTAACACTATCCTAGGGCTGATGCTAACCCTAACCCTAACCCTAACACTATCCTAGGGCTGATGCTAACCCTAACCCTAACACTATCCTAGGGCTTATGCTAACCCTAACCCTAACCCTAACACTATCCTAGGGCTCATGCTAACCCTAACCCTAACACTATCCTAGGGCTGATGCTAACCCTAACCCTAACCCTAACACTATCCTAGGGCTGATGCTAACCCTAACCCTAACACTATCCTAGGGCTTATGCTAACCCTAACCCTAACACTATCCTAGGGCTGATGCTAACCCTAACCCTAACACTATCCTAGGCCTGATGATAACCCTAACCCTAACACTAACACTATCCTAGGGCTGATGCTAACCCTAACCCTAACACTATCCTAGGGCTGATGCTAACCCTAACCCTAACGCTAACACTATCCTAGAGCTGATGCTAACCCTAACGCTAACCCTAAAACTATCCTTGAACTGATGCTAACCCTATCCCTAACCCTAACACTATCCTAGGCCTGATGATAACCCTAACCCTAACCCTAACACTATCCTAGGGTTTATGTTAATCCTAACCCTAACACTATCCTAGGGCTGATGCTAACCCTAACCTTAACACTATCCTAGGGCTGATGCTAACCCTAACCCTAACCCTAACACTATCCTAGGGCTGATGCTAACCCTAACCCTAACACTATCCTAGGGCTGATGCTAACCCTAACGCTAACCCTAACACTATCCTTGAACTGATGCTAACCCTAACCCTAACCCTAACACTATCCTAGGCCTGATGATAACCCTAACCCTAACCCTAACACTATCCTAGGGTTTATGTTAACCCTAACCCTAACACTATCCTACGGCTGATGCTAACCCTAACTCTAACCCTAACACTATCCTAGGGCTGATGCTAACCCTAACCCTAACCCTACCCTAGGCCTTATGCTAACCCTAACCCTAACCCTAACATTATCCTAGGGCTGATGCTAACCCTAACCCTAACACTATCCTAGGGCTGATGCTAACCCTAACCCTAACCCTAACACTATCCTAGGGCTGATGCTAACCCTAACCCTAACCCTAACACTATCCGAGGCCTGATGCTAACCCTATCCCTAACCATAACACTCTCCTAGGGCTAAGGCTAACCCTAACCCTAACACTATCCTAGGGCTGACGCTAACCCTAACCCTAACCCTAACACTATCCTAGGGTTGATGCTAACCCTAACCCTAACACTATCCTAGGGCTGATGCTAACCCTAACCCTAACCCTAACACTATCCTAGGGCTGATGCTAACCCTAACCCTAACACTATCCTAGGGCTGATGCTAACCCTAACCCTAACCCTAACACTATCCTAGGGCTGATGCTAACCCTAACCCTAACACTATCCTAGGGCTGATGCTAACCCTAACCCTAACACTATCCTAGGGCTGATGCTAACCCTAACCCTAACACTATCCTAGGGCTGATGCTAACTCTAACCCTAACACTGTCCTAGGCCTGATGATAACCCTAACCCTAACACTAACACTATCCTAGGGCTGATGCTAACCCTAACCCTAACACTATCCTAGGGTTTATGTTAATCCTAACCCTAACACTATCCTAGGGCTGATGCTAACCCTAACGCTAACCCTAAAACTATCCTTGAACTGATGCTAACCCTATCCCTAACCCTAACACTATCCTAGGCCTGATGATAACCCTAACCCTAACCCTAACACTATCCTAGGGTTTATGTTAATCCTAACCCTAACACTATCCTAGGGCTGATGCTAACCCTAACCCTAACCATAACACTATCCTAGGGCTGATGCTAACCCTAACCCTAACTCTAACACTATCTTATGGCTGAGGCTAACCCTAACCCTAACCCTAACACTATCCTAGGGCTGATGCTAACCCTAACCCTAACACTACCCTAGGCCTGATGATAACCCTAACCCTAACCCTAACACTATCCTAGGGCTGATGCTAACCCTAACCCTAACACTATCCTAGGGCTGATGCTAACCCTAACCCTAACCCTAACACTATCCTAGGGCTGATGCTAACCCTAACCCTAACACTGTCCTAGGGCTGATGCTAACCCTAACCCTAACCCTAACACTATCCTAGGGCTGATGCTAACCCTAACGCTAACCCTAACATTATCCCAGGGCTGATGCTAACCCTAACCCTAACACTATCCTAGGGCTGATGATGACCCTAACCCTAACACTAACACTATCCTAGGGCTGATGCTAACCCTAACCCTAACCCTAACACTATCCTAGAGCTGATGATAACCCTAACCCTAACCCTAACCCTAACCCTAATACTATCCTAGGGCTGATGCTAACCCTAACCCTAACCCTAACACTATCCTAGGGCTGATGCTAACCCTAACCCTAACACTATCCTAGGGCTTATGCTAACCCTAACGCTCACCCTAACACTATCCTTGAACTGATGCTAACCCTAACCCTAACCCTAACACTATCCTAGGCCTGATGATAACCCTAACCCTAACCCTAACACTATCCTAGGGTTTATGTTAACCCTAACCCTAACACTATCCTACGGCTGATGCTAACCCTAACTCTAACCCTAACACTATCCAAGGGCTGATGCTAACCCTAACCCTAACACTATCCTAGGCCTTATGCTAACCCTAACCCTAACCCTAACATTATCCTAGGGCTGATGCTAACCCTAACCCTAACACTATCCTAGGGCTGATGCTAACCCTAACCCTAACCCTAACACTATCCTAGGGCTGATGCTAACCCTAACCCTAACCCTAACACTATCCTAGGCCTGATGCTAACCCTATCCCTAACCATAACACTCTCCTAGGGCTAAGGCTAACCCTACACCTAACACTATCCTAGGGCTGACGCTAACCCTAACCCTAACCCTAACACTATCCTAGGGTTGATGCTAACCCTAACCCTAACACTATCCTAGGGCTGATGCTAACCCTAACCCTAACCCTAACACTATCCTAGGGCTGATGCTAACCCTAACCCTAACACTATCCTAGGGCTGATGCTAACCCTAACGCTAACCCTAAAACTATCCTTGAACTGATGCTAACGCTATCCCTAACCCTAACACTATCCTAGGCCTGATGATAACCCTAACCCTAACCCTAACACTATCCTAGGGTTTATGTTAATCCTAACCCTAACACTATCCTAGGGCTGATGCTGACCCTAACCCTAACACTAACACTATCCTACGGCTGATGCTAACCCTAACCCTAACCCTAACACTATCCTAGAGCTGATGATAACCCTAACCCTAACCCTAACCCTAACCCTAATACTATCCTAGGGCTGATGCTAACCCTAACCCTAACCCTAACACTATCCTAGGGCTGATGCTAACCCTAACCCTAACACTATCCTAGGGCTGATGCTAACCCTAACGCTAACCCTAACACTATCCTTGAACTGATGCTAACCCTAACCCTAACCCTAACACTATCCTAGGCCTGATGATAACCCTAACCCTAACCCTAACACTATCCTAGGGTTTATGTTAACCCTAACCCTAACACTATCCTACGGCTGATGCTAACCCTAACTCTAACCCTAACACTATCCTAGGGCTGATGCTAACCCTAACCCTAACACTATCCTAGGCCTTATGCTAACCCTAACCCTAACCCTAACATTATCCTAGGGCTGATGCTAACCCTAACCCTAACACTATCCTAGGGCTGATGCTAACCCTAACCCTAACCCTAACACTATCCTAGGGCTGATGCTAACCCTAACCCTAACCCTAACACTATCCTAGGCCTGCTGCTAACCCTATCCCTAACCATAACACTCTCCTAGGGCTAAGGCTAACCCTAACCCTAACACTATCCTAGGGCTGACGCTAACCCTAACCCTAACCCTAACACTATCCTAGGGTTGATGCTAACCCTAACCCTAACACTATCCTAGGGCTGATGCTAACCCTAACCCTAACCCTAACACTATCCTAGGGCTGATGCTAACCCTAACCCTAACACTATCCTAGGGCTGATGCTAACCCTAACGCTAACCCTAAAACTATCCTTGAACTGATGCTAACCCTATCCCTAACCCTAACACTATCCTAGGCCTGATGATAACCCTAACCCTAACCCTAACACTATCCTAGGGTTTATGTTAATCCTAACCCTAACACTATCCTAGGGCTGATGCTAACCCTAACCCTAACCATAACACTATCCTAGGGCTGATGCTAACCCTAACCCTAACTCTAACACTATCTTATGGCTGAGGCTAACCCTAACCCTAACCCTAACACTATCCTAGGGCTGATGCTAACCCTAACCCTAACACTACCCTAGGCCTGATGATAACCCTAACCCTAACCCTAACACTATCCTAGGGCTGATGCTAACCCTAACCCTAACACTATCCTAGGGCTGATGCTGACCCTAACCCTAACACTAACACTATCCTAGGGCTGATGCTAACCCTAACCCTAACCCTAACACTATCCTAGAGCTGATGATAACCCTAACCCTAACCCTAACCCTAACCCTAATACTATCCTAGGGCTGATGCTAACCCTAACCCTAACCCTAACACTATCCTAGGGCTGATGCTAACCCTAACCCTAACACTATCCTAGGGCTGATGCTAACCCTAACGCTAACCCTTACACTATCCTTGAACTGATGCTAACCCTAACCCTAACCCTATCACTATCCTAGGCCTGATGATAACCCTAACCCTAACCCTAACACTACCCTAGGGTTTATGTTAACCCTAACCCTAACACTATCCTACGGCTGATGCTAACCCTAACTCTAACCCTAACACTATCCTAGGGCTGATGCTAACCCTAACACTAACACTATCCTAGGCCTTATGCTAACCCTAACCCTAACCCTAACATTATCCTAGGGCTGATGCTAACCCTAACCCTAACACTATCCTAGGGCTGATGCTAACCCTAACCCTAAGCCTAACGCTATCCTAGGGCTGATGCTAACCCTAACCCTAACCCTAACACTATCCTAGGCCTGATGCTAACCCTATCCCTAACCATAACACTCTCCTAGGGCTAAGGCTAACCCTAACCCTAACACTATCCTAGGGCTGACGCTAACCCTAACCCTAACCCTAACACTATCCTAGGGTTGATGCTAACCCTAACCCTAACACTATCCTAGGGCTGATGCTAACCCTAACCCTAACACTATCCTAGGGCTGATGCTAACCCTAACCCTAACCCTAACACTATCCTAGGGCTGATGCTAACCCTAACCCTAACACTATCCTAGGGCTGATGCTAACCCTAACCCTAACACTATCCTAGGGCTGATGCTAACCCTAACACTAACACTATCCTAGGGCTGATGCTAACACAAACCCTAACACTATCCTAGGCCTGATGATAACCCTAACCCTAACACTAACACTATCCTAGGGCTGATGCTAACCCTAACCCTAACACTATCCTAGGGCTGATGCTAACCCTAACCCTAACGCTAACACTATCCTAGGGCTGATGCTAACCCTAACGCTAACCCTAAAACTATCCTTGAACTGATGCTAACCCTATCCCTAACCCTAACACTATCCTAGGCCTGATGATAACCCTAACCCTAACCCTAACACTATCCTAGGGTTTATGTTAATCCTAACCCTAACACTATCGTAGGGCTGATGCTAACCCTAACCCTAACACTATCCTAGGGCTGATGCTAACCCTAACCCTAACCCTAACACTATCCTAGGGCTGATGCTAACCCTAACCCTAACACTATCCTAGGGCTGATGCTAACCCTAACACTAACCCTAACACTATCCTAGGGCTGATGCTAACCCTAACCCTAACACTATCCTAGGGCTGATGCTAACCCTAACCCTAACACTATCCTAGGGCTGATGCTAACCCTAACCCTAACACTATGCTAGCGCTGATGCTAACCCTAACCCTAACACTATCCTAGGCCTGATGATAACCCTAACCCTAACACTAACACTATCCTAGGGCTGATGCTAACCCTAACCCTAACACTATCCTAGGGCTGATGCTAACCCTAACCCTAACGCTAACACTGTCCTAGGGCTGATGCTAACCCTAACGCTAACCCCAAAACTATCCTTGAACTGATGCTAACCCTATCCCTAACCCTAACACTATCCTAGGCCTGATGATAACCCTAACCCTAACCCTAACACTATCCTAGGGTTTATGTTAATCCTAACCCTAACACTATCCTAGGGCTGATGCTACCCCTAACCCTAACCATAACACTATCCTAGGGCTGATGCTAACCCTAACCCTAACCTTAACACTATCCTAGGGCTGATGCTAACCCTAAGCCTAACACTATCCTAGGGCTGATGCTAACCCTAACCCTAACACTATCCTAGGGCTGATGCTAACCCTAACCCTAACACTATCCTAGGGCTGATGCTAACCCTAACCATAACACTATCCTAGGCCTGATGATAACCCTAACCCTAACACTAACACTATCCTAGGGCTGATGCTAACCCTAACCCTAACACTATCCTAGGGCTGATGCTAACCCTAACCCTAACGCTAACACTATCCTAGGGCTGATGCTAACCCTAACGCTAACCCTAAAACTATACTTGAACTGATGCTAACCCTATCCCTAACCCTAACACTATCCTAGGCCTGATGATAACCCTAACCCTAACCCTAACACTATCCTAGGGTTTATGTTAATCCTAACCCTAACACTATCCTAGGGCTGATGCTAACCCTAACCCTAACCATAACACTATCCTAGGGCTGATGCTAACCCTAACCCTAACTCTAACACTATCTTATTGCTGAGGCTAACCCTAACCCTAACCCTAACACTATCCTAGGGCTGATGCTAACCCTAACCCTAACACTACCCTAGGCCTGATGATAACCCTAACCCTAACCCTAACACTATCCTAGGGCTGATGCTAACCCTAACCCTAACACTATCCTAGGGCTGATGCTAACCCTAACCCTAACCCTAACACTATCCTAGGGCTGATGCTAACCCTAACCCTAACACTGTCCTAGGGCTGATGCTAACCCTAACCCTAACCCTAACACTATCCTAGGGCTGATGCTAACCCTAACGCTAACCCTAACATTATCCCAGGGCTGATGCTAACCCTAACCCTAACACTATCCTAGGGCTGATGATGACCCTAACCCTAACACTAACACTATCCTAGGGCTGATGCTAACCCTAACCCTAACCCTAACACTATCCTAGAGCTGATGATAACCCTAACCCTAACCCTAACCCTAACCCTAATACTATCCTAGGGCTGATGCTAACCCTAACCCTAACCCTAACACTATCCTAGGGCTGATGCTAACCCTAACCCTAACACTATCCTAGGGCTTATGCTAACCCTAACGCTCACCCTAACACTATCCTTGAACTGATGCTAACCCTAACCCTAACCCTAACACTATCCTAGGCCTGATGATAACCCTAACCCTAACCCTAACACTATCCTAGGGTTTATGTTAACCCTAAACCTAACACTATCCTACGGCTGATGCTAACCCTAACTCTAACCCTAACACTATCCAAGGGCTGATGCTAACCCTAACCCTAACACTATCCTAGGCCTTATGCTAACCCTAACCCTAACCCTAACATTATCCTAGGGCTGATGCTAACCCTAACCCTAACACTATCCTAGGGCTGATGCTAACCCTAACCCTAACCCTAACACTATCCTAGGGCTGATGCTAACCCTAACCCTAACCCTAACACTATCCTAGGCCTGATGCTAACCCTATCCCTAACCATAACACTCTCCTAGGGCTAAGGCTAACCCTAACCCTAACACTATCCTAGGGCTGACGCTAACCCTAACCCTAACCCTAACACTATCCTAGGGTTGATGCTAACCCTAACCCTAACACTATCCTAGGGCTGATGCTAACCCTAACCCTAACCCTAACACTATCCTAGGGCTGATGCTAACCCTAACCCTAACACTATCCTAGGGCTGATGCTAACCCTAACGCTAACCCTAAAACTATCCTTGAACTGATGCTAACGCTATCCCTAACCCTAACACTATCCTAGGCCTGATGATAACCCTAACCCTAACCCTAACACTATCCTAGGGTTTATGTTAATCCTAACCCTAACACTATCCTAGGGCTGATGCTGACCCTAACCCTAACACTAACACTATCCTAGGGCTGATGCTAACCCTAACCCTAACCCTAACACTATCCTAGAGCTGATGATAACCCTAACCCTAACCCTAACCCTAACCCTAATACTATCCTAGGGCTGATGCTAACCCTAACCCTAACCCTAACACTATCCTAGGGCTGATGCTAACCCTAACCCTAACACTATCCTAGGGCTGATGCTAACCCTAACGCTAACCCTAACACTATCCTTGAACTGATGCTAACCCTAACCCTAACCCTAACACTATCCTAGGCCTGATGATAACCCTAACCCTAACCCTAACACTATCCTAGGGTTTATGTTAACCCTAACCCTAACACTATCCTACGGCTGATGCTAACCCTAACTCTAACCCTAACACTATCCTAGGGCTGATGCTAACCCTAACCCTAACACTATCCTAGGCCTTATGCTAACCCTAACCCTAACCCTAACATTATCCTAGGGCTGATGCTAACCCTAACCCTAACACTATCCTAGGGCTGATGCTAACCCTAACCCTAACCCTAACACTATCCTAGGGCTGATGCTAACCCTAACCCTAACCCTAACACTATCCTAGGCCTGCTGCTAACCCTATCCCTAACCATAACACTCTCCTAGGGCTAAGGCTAACCCTAACCCTAACACTATCCTAGGGCTGACGCTAACCCTAACCCTAACCCTAACACTATCCTAGGGTTGATGCTAACCCTAACCCTAACACTATCCTAGGGCTGATGCTAACCCTAACCCTAACCCTAACACTATCCTAGGGCTGATGCTAACCCTAACCCTAACACTATCCTAGGGCTGATGCTAACCCTAACGCTAACCCTAAAACTATCCTTGAACTGATGCTAACCCTATCCCTAACCCTAACACTATCCTAGGCCTGATGATAACCCTAACCCTAACCCTAACACTATCCTAGGGTTTATGTTAATCCTAACCGTAACACTATCCTAGGGCTGATGCTAACCCTAACCCTAACCATAACACTATCCTAGGGCTGATGCTAACCCTAACCCTAACTCTAACACTATCTTATGGCTGAGGCTAACCCTAACCCTAACCCTAACACTATCCTAGGGCTGATGCTAACCCTAACCCTAACACTACCCTAGGCCTGATGATAACCCTAACCCTAACCCTAACACTATCCTAGGGCTGATGCTAACCCTAACCCTAACACTATCCTAGGGCTGATGCTGACCCTAACCCTAACACTAACACTATCCTAGGGCTGATGCTAACCCTAACCCTAACCCTAACACTATCCTAGAGCTGATGATAACCCTAACCCTAACCCTAACCCTAACCCTAATACTATCCTAGGGCTGATGCTAACCCTAACCCTAACCCTAACACTATCCTAGGGCTGATGCTAACCCTAACCCTAACACTATCCTAGGGCTGATGCTAACCCTAACGCTAACCCTTACACTATCCTTGAACTGATGCTAACCCTAACCCTAACCCTATCACTATCCTAGGCCTGATGATAACCCTAACCCTAACCCTAACACTACCCTAGGGTTTATGTTAACCCTAACCCTAACACTATCCTACGGCTGATGCTAACCCTAACTCTAACCCTAACACTATCCTAGGGCTGATGCTAACCCTAACACTAACACTATCCTAGGCCTTATGCTAACCCTAACCCTAACCCTAACATTAACCTTAGGCTGATGCTAACCCTAACCCTAACACTATCCTAGGGCTGATGCTAACCCTAACCCTAAGCCTAACGCTATCCTAGGGCTGATGCTAACCCTAACCCTAACCCTAACACTATCCTAGGCCTGATGCTAACCCTATCCCTAACCATAACACTCTCCTAGGGCTAAGGCTAACCCTAACCCTAACACTATCCTAGGGCTGACGCTAACCCTAACCCTAACCCTAACACTATCCTAGGGTTGATGCTAACCCTAACCCTAACACTATCCTAGGGCTGATGCTAACCCTAACCCTAACACTATCCTAGGGCTGATGCTAACCCTAACCCTAACCCTAACACTATCCTAGGGCTGATGCTAACCCTAACCCTAACACTATCCTAGGGCTGATGCTAACCCTAACCCTAACACTATCCTAGGGCTGATGCTAACCCTAACCCTAACACTATCCTAGGGCTGATGCTAACACAAACCCTAACACTATCCTAGGCCTGATGATAACCCTAACCCTAACACTAACACTATCCTAGGGCTGATGCTAACCCTAACCCTAACACTATCCTAGGGCTGATGCTAACCCTAACCCTAACACTATCCTAGGGCTGATGCTAACCCTAACCCTAACACTATCCTAGGGCTGATGCTAACACAAACCCTAACACTATCCTAGGCCTGATGATAACCCTAACCCTAACACTAACACTATCCTAGGGCTGATGCTAACCCTAACCCTAACACTATCCTAGGGCTGATGCTAACCCTAACCCTAACGCTAACACTATCCTAGGGCTGATGCTAACCCTAACGCTAACCCTAAAACTATCCTTGAACTGATGCTAACCCTATCCCTAACCCTAACACTATCCTAGGCCTGATGATAACCCTAACCCTAACCCTAACACTATCCTAGGGTTTATGTTAATCCTAACCCTAACACTATCGTAGGGCTGATGCTAACCCTAACCCTAACACTATCCTAGGGCTGATGCTAACCCTAACCCTAACCCTAACACTATCCTAGGGCTGATGCTAACCCTAACCCTAACACTATCCTAGGGCTGATGCTAACCCTAACCCTAACCCTAACACTATCCTAGGGCTGATGCTAACCCTAACCCTAACACTATCCTAGGGCTGATGCTAACCCTAACCCTAACACTATCCTAGGGCTGATGCTAACCCTAACCCTAACACTATGCTAGCGCTGATGCTAACCCTAACCCTAACACTATCCTAGGCCTGATGATAACCCTAACCCTAACACTAACACTATCCTAGGGCTGATGCTAACCCTAACCCTAACACTATCCTAGGGCTGATGCTAACCCTAACCCTAACGCTAACACTATCCTAGGGCTGATGCTAACAATAACGCTAACCCTAAAACTATCCTTGAACTGATGCTAACCCTATCCCTAACCCTAACACTATCCTAGGCCTGATGATAACCCTAACCCTAACCCTAACACTATCCTAGGGTTTATGTTAATCCTAACCCTAACACTATCCTAGGGCTGATGCTAACCCTAACCCTAACACTATCCTAGGCCTTATGCTAACCCTAACCCTAACCCTAACATTATCCTAGGGCTGATGCTAACCCTAACCCTAACACTATCCTAGGGCTGATGCTAACCCTAACCGTAACCGTAACACTATCCTAGGGCTGATGCTAACCCTAACCCTAACCCTAACACTATCCTAGGCCTGCTGCTAACCCTATCCCTAACCATAACACTCTCCTAGGGCTAAGGCTAACCCTAACCCTAACACTATCCTAGGGCTGACGCTAACCCTAACCCTAACCCTAACACTATCCTAGGGTTGATGCTAACCCTAACCCTAACACTATCCTAGGGCTGATGCTAACCCTAACCCTAACCCTAACACTATCCTAGGGCTGATGCTAACCCTAACCCTAACACTATCCTAGGGCTGATGCTAACCCTAACGCTAACCCTAAAACTATCCTTGAACTGATGCTAACCCTATCCCTAACCCTAACACTATCCTAGGCCTGATGATAACCCTAACCCTAACCCTAACACTATCCTAGGGTTTATGTTAATCCTAACCGTAACACTATCCTAGGGCTGATGCTAACCCTAACCCTAACCATAACACTATCCTAGGGCTGATGCTAACCCTAACCCTAACTCTAACACTATCTTATGGCTGAGGCTAACCCTAACCCTAACCCTAACACTATCCTAGGGCTGATGCTAACCCTAACCCTAACACTACCCTAGGCCTGATGATAACCCTAACCCTAACCCTAACACTATCCTAGGGCTGATGCTAACCCTAACCCTAACACTATCCTAGGGCTGATGCTGACCCTAACCCTAACACTAACACTATCCTAGGGCTGATGCTAACCCTAACCCTAACCCTAACACTATCCTAGAGCTGATGATAACCCTAACCCTAACCCTAACCCTAACCCTAATACTATCCTAGGGCTGATGCTAACCCTAACCCTAACCCTAACAGTATCCTAGGGCTGATGCTAACCCTAACCCTAACACTATCCTAGGGCTGATGCTAACCCTAACGCTAACCCTTACACTATCCTTGAACTGATGCTAACCCTAACCCTAACCCTATCACTATCCTAGGCCTGATGATAACCCTAACCCTAACCCTAACACTACCCTAGGGTTTATGTTAACCCTAACCCTAACACTATCCTACGGCTGATGCTAACCCTAACTCTAACCCTAACACTATCCTAGGGCTGATGCTAACCCTAACACTAACACTATCCTAGGCCTTATGCTAACCCTAACCCTAACCCTAACATTATCCTAGGGCTGATGCTAACCCTAACCCTAACACTATCCTAGGGCTGATGCTAACCCTAACCCTAAGCCTAACGCTATCCTAGGGCTGATGCTAACCCTAACCCTAACCCTAACACTATCCTAGGCCTGATGCTAACCCTATCCCTAACCATAACACTCTCCTAGGGCTAAGGCTAACCCTAACCCTAACACTATCCTAGGGCTGACGCTAACCCTAACCCTAACCCTAACACTATCCTAGGGTTGATGCTAACCCTAACCCTAACACTATCCTAGGGCTGATGCTAACCCTAACCCTAACACTATCCTAGGGCTGATGCTAACCCTAACCCTAACCCTAACACTATCCTAGGGCTGATGCTAACCCTAACCCTAACACTATCCTAGGGCTGATGCTAACCCTAACCCTAACACTATCCTAGGGCTGATGCTAACCCTAACCCTAACACTATCCTAGGGCTGATGCTAACACAAACCCTAACACTATCCTAGGCCTGATGATAACCCTAACCCTAACACTAACACTATCCTAGGGCTGATGCTAACCCTAACCCTAACACTATCCTAGGGCTGATGCTAACCCTAACCCTAACGCTAACACTATCCTAGGGCTGATGCTAACCCTAACGCTAACCCTAAAACTATCCTTGAACTGATGTTAACCCTATCCCTAACCCTAACACTATCCTAGGCCTGATGATAACCCTAACCCTAACCCTAACACTATCCTAGGGTTTATGTTAATCCTAACCCTAACACTATCGTAGGGCTGATGCTAACCCTAACCCTAACACTATCCTAGGGCTGATGCTAACCCTAACCCTAACCCTAACACTATCCTAGGGCTGATGCTAACCCTAACCCTAACACTATCCTAGGGCTGATGCTAACCCTAACCCTAACCCTAACACTATCCTAGGGCTGATGCTAACCCTAACCCTAACACTATCCTAGGGCTGATGCTAACCCTAACCCTAACACTATCCTAGGGCTGATGCTAACCCTAACCCTAACACTATGCTAGCGCTGATGCTAACCCTAACCCTAACACTATCCTAGGCCTGATGATAACCCTAACCCTAACACTAACACTATCCTAGGGCTGATGCTAACCCTAACCCTAACACTATCCTAGGGCTGATGCTAACCCTAACCCTAACGCTAACACTATCCTAGGGCTGATGCTAACAATAACGCTAACCCTAAAACTATCCTTGAACTGATGCTAACCCTATCCCTAACCCTAACACTATCCTAGGCCTGATGATAACCCTAACCCTAACCCTAACACTATCCTAGGGTTTATGTTAATCCTAACCCTAACACTATCCTAGGGCTGATGCTAACCCTAACCCTAACCATAACACTATCCTAGGGCTGATGCTAACCCTAACCCTAACCCTAACACTTTCCTAGGGCTGATGCTAACCCTAACCCTAACACTATCCTAGGGCTGATGCTAACCCTAACCTTAACACTATCCTAGGGCTGATGCTAACCCTAACCATAACACTATCCTAGGGCTGATGCTAACCCTAACCCTAACTCTAACACTATCTTATGGCTGAGGCTAACCCTAACCCTAACCCTAACACTATTCTAGGGCTGATGCTAACCCTAACCCTAACACTACCCTAGGCCTGATGATTACCCTAACCCTAACCCTAACACTATCCTAGGGCTGATGCTAACCCTAACCCTAACACTATCGTAGGGCTGATGCTAACCCTAACCCTAACACTGTCCTAGGGCTGATGCTAACCCTAACACTAACCCTAACACTATCCTAGGGCTGATGCTAACCCTAACCCTAACACTATCCTAGGGCTGATGCTAACCCTAACCCTAACGCTAACATTATCCCAGGGCTGATGCTAACCCTAACCCTAACACTATCCTAGGGCTGATGCTGACCCTAACCCTAACACTAACACTATCCTAGGGCTGATGCTAACCCTAACCCTAACACTATCCTAGGGCTGATGCTAACCCTAACCCTAACGCTAACATTATCCCAGGGCTGATGCTAACCCTAACCCTAACACTATCCTAGGGCTGATGCTAACCCTAACCATAACACTATCCTAGGCCTGATGATAACCCTAACCCTAACACTAACACTATCCTAGGGCTGATGCTAACCCTAACCCTAACACTATCCTAGGGCTGATGCTAACCCTAACCCTAACGCTAACACTATCCTAGGGCTGATGCTAACCCTAACGCTAACCCTAAAACTATCCTTGAACTGATGCTAACCCTATCCCTAACCCTAACACTATCCTAGGCCTGATGATAACCCTAACCCTAACCCTAACACTATCCTAGGGTTTATGTTAATCCTAACCCTAACACTATCCCAGGGCTGATGCTAACCCCAACCCTAACCATAACACTATCCTAGGGCTGATGCTAACCCTAACCCTAACTCTAACACTATCTTATGGCTGAGGCTAACCCTAACCCTAACCCTAACACTATCCTAGGGCTGATGCTAACCCTAACCCTAACACTACCCTAGGCCTGATGATAACCCTAACCCTAACCCTAACACTATCCTAGGGCTGATGCTAACCCTAACCCTAACACTATCCTAGGGCTGATGCTAACCCTAACCCTAACCCTAACACTATCCTAGGGCTGATGCTAACCCTAACCCTAACACTGTCCTAGGGCTGATGCTAACCCTAACCCTAACCCTAACACTATCCTAGGGCTGATGCTAACCCTAACGCTAACCCTAACATTATCCCAGGGCTGATGCTAACCCTAACCCTAACACTATCCTAGGGCTGATGATGACCCTAACCCTAACACTAACACTATCCTAGGGCTGATGCTAACCCTAACCCTAACCCTAACACTATCCTAGAGCTGATGATAACCCTAACCCTATCCCTAACCCTAACCCTAATACTATCCTAGGGCTGATGCTAACCCTAACCCTAACCCTAACACTATCCTAGGGCTGATGCTAACCCTAACCCTAACACTATCCTAGGGCTTATGCTAACCCTAACGCTCACCCTAACACTATCCTTGAACTGATGCTAACCCTAACCCTAACCCTAACACTATCCTAGGCCTGATGATAACCCTAACCCTAACCCTAACACTATCCTAGGGTTTATGTTAACCCTAACCCTAACACTATCCTACGGCTGATGCTAACCCTAACTCTAACCCTAACACTATCCTAGGGCTGATGCTAACCCTAACCCTAACACTATCCTAGGCCTTATGCTAACCCTAACCCTAACCCTAACATTATCCTAGGGCTGATGCTAGCCCTAACCCTAACACTATCCTAGGGCTGATGCTAACCCTAACCCTAACCCTAACACTATCCTAGGGCTGATGCTAACCCTAACCCTAACCCTAACACTATCCTAGGCCTGATGCTAACCCTATCCCTAACCATAACACTCTCCTAGGGCTAAGGCTAACCCTAACCCTAACGCTATCCTAGGGCTGACGCTAACCCTAACCCTAACCCTAACACTATCCTAGGGTTGATGCTAACCCTAACCCTAACACTATCCTAGGGCTGATGCTAACCCTAACCCTAACCCTAACACTATCCTAGGGCTGATGCTAACCCTAACCCTAACACTATCCTAGGGCTGATGCTAACCCTAACGCTAACCCTAAAACTATCCTTGAACTGATGCTAACGCTATCCCTAACCCTAACACTATCCTAGGCCTGATGATAACCCTAACCCTAACCCTAACACTATCCTAGGGTTTATGTTAATCCTAACCCTAACACTATCCTAGGGCTGATGCTGACCCTAACCCTAACACTAACACTATCCTAGGGCTGATGCTAACCCTAACCCTAACCCTAACACTATCCTAGAGCTGATGATAACCCTAACCCTAACCCTAACCCTAACCCTAATACTATCCTAGGGCTGATGCTAACCCTAACCCTAACCCTAACACTATCCTAGGGCTGATGCTAACCCTAACCCTAACACTATCCTAGGGCTGATGCTAACCCTAACGCTAACCCTAACACTATCCTTGAACTGATGCTAACCCTAACCCTAACCCTAACACTATCCTAGGCCTGATGATAACCCTAACCCTAACCCTAACACTATCCTAGGGTTTATGTTAACCCTAACCCTAACACTATCCTACGGCTGATGCTAACCCTAACTCTAACCCTAACACTATCCTAGGGCTGATGCTAACCCTAACCCTAACACTATCCTAGGCCTTATGCTAACCCTAACCCTAACCCTAACATTATCCTAGGGCTGATGCTAACCCTAACCCTAACACTATCCTAGGGCTGATGCTAACCCTAACCCTAACCCTAACACTATCCTAGGGCTGATGCTAACCCTAACCCTAACCCTAACACTATCCTAGGCCTGCTGCTAACCCTATCCCTAACCATAACACTCTCCTAGGGCTAAGGCTAACCCTAACCCTAACACTATCCTAGGGCTGACGCTAACCCTAACCCTAACCCTAACACTATCCTAGGGTTGATGCTAACCCTAACCCTAACACTATCCTAGGGCTGATGCTAACCCTAACCCTAACCCTAACACTATCCTAGGGCTGATGCTAACCCTAACCCTAACACTATCCTAGGGCTGATGCTAACCCTAACGCTAACCCTAAAACTATCCTTGAACTGATGCTAACCCTATCCCTAACCCTAACACTATCCTAGGCCTGATGATAACCCTAACCCTAACCCTAACACTATCCTAGGGTTTATGTTAATCCTAACCCTAACACTATCCTAGGGCTGATGCTAACCCTAACCCTAACCATAACA
This sequence comes from Lemur catta, assembly GCF_020740605.2. Classification (NCBI taxonomy): domain Eukaryota; kingdom Metazoa; phylum Chordata; class Mammalia; order Primates; family Lemuridae; genus Lemur; species Lemur catta. The sequence continues at coordinate 341,124 of NW_025423878.1, read as the reverse complement.
CTATCCTAGGGCTGATGCTAACCCTAACCCTAACTCTAACACTATCTTATGGCTGAGGCTAACCCTAACCCTAACCCTAACACTATCCTAGGGCTGATGCTAACCCTAATCCTAACACTACCCTAGGCCTGATGATAACCCTAACCCTAACCCTAACACTATCCTAGGGCTGATGCTAACCTTAACCCTAACACTATCCTAGGGCTGATGCTGACCCTAACCCTAACACTAACACTATCCTAGGGCTGATGCTAACCCTAACCCTAACCCTAACACTATCCTAGAGCTGATGATAACCCTAACCCTAACCCTAACCCTAACCCTAATACTATCCTAGGGCTGATGCTAACCCTAACCCTAACCCTAACACTATCCTAGGGCTGATGCTAACCCTAACCCTAACACTATCCTAGGGCTGATGCTAACCCTAACGCTAACCCTTACACTATCCTTGAACTGATGCTAACCCTAACCCTAACCCTATCGCTATCCTAGGCCTGATGATAACCCTAACCCTAACCCTAACACTACCCTAGGGTTTATGTTAACCCTAACCCTAACACTATCCTACGGCTGATGCTAACCCTAACTCTAACCCTAACACTATCCTAGGGCTGATGCTAACCCTGACACTAACACTATCCTAGGCCTTATGCTAACCCTAACCCTAACCCTAACATTATCCTAGGGCTGATGCTAACCCTAACCCTAACACTATCCTAGGGCTGATGCTAACCCTAACCCTAAGCCTAACGCTATCCTAGGGCTGATGCTAACCCTAACCCTAACCCTAACACTATCCTAGGCCTGATGCTAACCCTATCCCTAACCATAACACTCTCCTAGGGCTAAGGCTAACCCTAACCCTAACACTATCCTAGGGCTGACGCTAACCCTAACCCTAACCCTAACACTATCCTAGGGTTGATGCTAACCCTAACCCTAACACTATCCTAGGGCTGATGCTAACCCTAACCCTAACACTATCCTAGGGCTGATGCTAACCCTAACCCTAACCCTAACACTATCCTAGGGCTGATGCTAACCCTAACCCTAACACTATCCTAGGGCTGATGCTAACCCTAACCCTAACACTATCCTAGGGCTGATGCTAACCCTAACCCTAACACTATCCTAGGGCTGATGCTAACACAAACCCTAACACTATCCTAGGCCTGATGATAACCCTAACCCTAACACTAACACTATCCTAGGGCTGATGCTAACCCTAACCCTAACACTATCCTAGGGCTGATGCTAACCCTAACCCTAACGCTAACACTATCCTAGGGCTGATGCTAACCCTAACGCTAACCCTAAAACTATCCTTGAACTGATGCTAACCCTATCCCTAACCCTAACACTATCCTAGGCCTGATGATAACCCTAACCCTAACCCTAACACTATCCTAGGGTTTATGTTAATCCTAACCCTAACACTATCGTAGGGCTGATGCTAACCCTAACCCTAACACTATCCTAGGGCTGATGCTAACCCTAACCCTAACCCTAACACTATCCTAGGGCTGATGCTAACCCTAACCCTAACACTATCCTAGGGCTGATGCTAACCCTAACACTAACCCTAACACTATCCTAGGGCTGATGCTAACCCTAACCCTAACACTATCCTAGGGCTGATGCTAACCCTAACCCTAACACTATCCTAGGGCTGATGCTAACCCTAACCCTAACACTATGCTAGCGCTGATGCTAACCCTAACCCTAACACTATCCTAGGCCTGATGATAACCCTAACCCTAACACTAACACTATCCTAGGGCTGATGCTAACCCTAACCCTAACACTATCCTAGGGCTGATGCTAACCCTAACCCTAACGCTAACACTGTCCTAGGGCTGATGCTAACCCTAACGCTAACCCTAAAACTATCCTTGAACTGATGCTAACCCTATCCCTAACCCTAACACTATCCTAGGCCTGATGATAACCCTAACCCTAACCCTAACACTATCCTAGGGTTTATGTTAATCCTAACCCTAACACTATCCTAGGGCTGATGCTAACCCTAACCCTAACCATAACACTATCCTAGGGCTGATGCTAACCCTAACCCTAACCTTAACACTATCCTAGGGCTGATGCTAACCCTAAGCCTAACACTATCCTAGGGCTGATGCTAACCCTAACCCTAACACTATCCTAGGGCTGATGCTAACCCTAACCCTAACACTATCCTAGGGCTGATGCTAACCCTAACCATAACACTATCCTAGGCCTGATGATAACCCTAACCCTAACACTAACACTATCCTAGGGCTGATGCTAACCCTAACCCTAACACTATCCTAGGGCTGATGCTAACCCTAACCCTAACGCTAACACTATCCTAGGGCTGATGCTAACCCTAACGCTAACCCTAAAACTATCCTTGAACTGATGCTAACCCTATCCCTAACCCTAACACTATCCTAGGCCTGATGATAACTCTAACCCTAACCCTAACACTATCCTAGGGTTTATGTTAATCCTAACCCTAACACTATCCTAGGGCTGATGCTAACCCTAACCCTAACCATAACACTATCCTAGGGCTGATGCTAACCCTAACCCTAACTCTAACACTATCTTATGGCTGAGGCTAACCCTAACCCTAACCCTAACACTATCCTAGGGCTGATGCTAACCCTAACCCTAACACTACCCTAGGCCTGATGATAACCCTAACCCTAACCCTAACACTATCCTAGGGCTGATGCTAACCCTAACCCTAACACTATCCTAGGGCTGATGCTAACCCTAACCCTAACCCTAACACTATCCTAGGGCTGATGCTAACCCTAACCCTAACACTGTCCTAGGGCTGATGCTAACCCTAACCCTACCCCTAACACTATCCTAGGGCTGATGCTAACCCTAACGCTAACCCTAACATTATCCCAGGGCTGATGCTAACCCTAACCCTAACACTATCCTAGGGCTGATGATGACCCTAACCCTAACACTAACACTATCCTAGGGCTGATGCTAACCCTAACCCTAACCCTAACACTATCCTAGAGCTGATGATAACCCTAACAGTAACCCTAACCCTAACCCTAATACTATCCTAGGGCTGATGCTAACCCTAACCCTAACCCTAACACTATCCTAGGGCTGATGCTAACCCTAACCCTAACACTATCCTAGGGCTTATGCTAACCCTAACGCTCACCCTAACACTATCCTTGAACTGATGCTAACCCTAACCCTAACCCTAACACTATCCTAGGCCTGATGATAACCCTAACCCTAACCCTAACACTATCCTAGGGTTTATGTTAACCCTAACCCTAACACTATCCTACGGCTGATGCTAACCCTAACTCTAACCCTAACACTATCCTAGGGCTGATGCTAACCCTAACCCTAACACTATCCTAGGCCTTATGCTAACCCTAACCCTAACCCTAACATTATCCTAGGGCTGATGCTAACCCTAACCCTAACACTATCCTAGGGCTGATGCTAACCCTAACCCTAACCCTAACACTATCCTAGGGCTGATGCTAACCCTAACCCTAACCCTAACACTATCCTAGGCCTGATGCTAACCCTATCCCTAACCATAACACTCTCCTAGGGCTAAGGCTAACCCTAACCCTAACACTATCCTAGGGCTGACGCTAACCCTAACCCTAACCCTAACACTATCCTAGGGTTGATGCTAACCCTAACCCTAACACTATCCTAGGGCTGATGCTAACCCTAACCCTAACCCTAACACTATCCTAGGGCTGATGCTAACCCTAACCCTAACACTATCCTAGGGCTGATGCTAACCCTAACGCTAACCCTAAAACTATCCTTGAACTGATGCTAACGCTATCCCTAACCCTAACACTATCCTAGGCCTGATGATAACCCTAACCCTAACCCTAACACTGTCCTAGGGTTTATGTTAATCCTAACCCTAACACTATCCTAGGGCTGATGCTGACCCTAACCCTAACACTAACACTATCCTAGGGCTGATGCTAACCCTAACCCTAACCCTAACACTATCCTAGAGCTGATGATAACCCTAACCCTAACCCTAACCCTAACCCTAATACTATCCTAGGGCTGATGCTAACCCTAACCCTAACCCTAACACTATCCTAGGGCTGATGCTAACCCTAACCCTAACACTATCCTAGGGCTGATGCTAACCCTAACGCTAACCCTAACACTATCCTTGAACTGATGCTAACCCTAACCCTAACCCTAACACTATCCTAGGCCTGATGATAACCCTAACCCTAACCCTAACACTATCCTAGGGTTTATGTTAACCCTAACCCTAACACTATCCTACGGCTGATGCTAACCCTAACTCTAACCCTAACACTATCCTAGGGCTGATGCTAACCCTAACCCTAACACTATCCTAGGCCTTATGCTAACCCTAACCCTAACCCTAACATTATCCTAGGGCTGATGCTAACCCTAACCCTAACACTATCCTAGGGCTGATGCTAACCCTAACCCTAACCCTAACACTATCCTAGGGCTGATGCTAACCCTAACCCTAACCCTAACACTATCCTAGAGCTGATGATAACCCTAACCCTAACCCTAACCCTAACCCTAATACTATCCTAGGGCTGATGCTAACCCTAACCCTAACCCTAACACTATCCTAGGGCTGATGCTAACCCTAACCCTAACACTATCCTAGGGCTGATGCTAACCCTAACGCTAACCCTTACACTATCCTTGAACTGATGCTAACCCTAACCCTAACCCTATCACTATCCTAGGCCTGATGATAACCCTAACCCTAACCCTAACACTACCCTAGGGTTTATGTTAACCCTAACCCTAACACTATCCTACGGCTGATGCTAACCCTAACTCTAACCCTAACACTATCCTAGGGCTGATGCTAACCCTAACACTAACACTATCCTAGGCCTTATGCTAACCCTAACCCTAACCCTAACATTATCCTAGGGCTGATGCTAACCCTAACCCTAACACTATCCTAGGGCTGATGCTAACCCTAACCCTAAGCCTAACGCTATCCTAGGGCTGATGCTAACCCTAACCCTAACCCTAACACTATCCTAGGCCTGATGCTAACCCTATCCCTAACCATAACACTCTCCTAGGGCTAAGGCTAACCCTAACCCTAACACTATCCTAGGGCTGACGCTAACCCTAACCCTAACCCTAACACTATCCTAGGGTTGATGCTAACCCTAACCCTAACACTATCCTAGGGCTGATGCTAACCCTAACCCTAACACTATCCTAGGGCTGATGCTAACCCTAACCCTAACCCTAACACTATCCTAGGGCTGATGCTAACCCTAACCCTAACACTATCCTAGGGCTGATGCTAACCCTAACCCTAACACTATCCTAGGGCTGATGCTAACCCTAACCCTAACACTATCCTAGGGCTGATGCTAACACAAACCCTAACACTATCCTAGGCCTGATGATAACCCTAACCCTAACACTAACACTATCCTAGGGCTGATGCTAACCCTAACCCTAACACTATCCTAGGGCTGATGCTAACCCTAACCCTAACGCTAACACTATCCTAGGGCTGATGCTAACCCTAACGCTAACCCTAAAACTATCCTTGAACTGATGCTAACCCTATCCCTAACCCTAACACTATCCTAGGCCTGATGATAACCCTAACCCTAACCCTAACACTATCCTAGGGTTTATGTTAATCCTAACCCTAACACTATCGTAGGGCTGATGCTAACCCTAACCCTAACACTATCCTAGGGCTGATGCTAACCCTAACCCTAACCCTAACACTATCCTAGGGCTGATGCTAACCCTAACCCTAACACTATCCTAGGGCTGATGCTAACCCTAACCCTAACCCTAACACTATCCTAGGGCTGATGCTAACCCTAACCCTAACACTATCCTAGGGCTGATGCTAACCCTAACCCTAACACTATCCTAGGGCTGATGCTAACCCTAACCCTAACACTATGCTAGCGCTGATGCTAACCCTAACCCTAACACTATCCTAGGCCTGATGATAACCCTAACCCTAACACTAACACTATCCTAGGGCTGATGCTAACCCTAACCCTAACACTATCCTAGGGCTGATGCTAACCCTAACCCTAACGCTAACACTATCCTAGGGCTGATGCTAACAATAACGCTAACCCTAAAACTATCCTTGAACTGATGCTAACCCTATCCCTAACCCTAACACTATCCTAGGCCTGATGATAACCCTAACCCTAACCCTAACACTATCCTAGGGTTTATGTTAATCCTAACCCTAACACTATCCTAGGGCTGATGCTAACCCTAACCCTAACACTATCCTAGGCCTTATGCTAACCCTAACCCTAACCCTAACATTATCCTAGGGCTGATGCTAACCCTAACCCTAACACTATCCTAGGGCTGATGCTAACCCTAACCCTAACCCTAACACTATCCTAGGGCTGATGCTAACCCTAACCCTAACCCTAACACTATCCTAGGCCTGCTGCTAACCCTATCCCTAACCATAACACTCTCCTAGGGCTAAGGCTAACCCTAACCCTAACACTATCCTAGGGCTGACGCTAACCCTAACCCTAACCCTAACACTATCCTAGGGTTGATGCTAACCCTAACCCTAACACTATCCTAGGGCTGATGCTAACCCTAACCCTAACCCTAACACTATCCTAGGGCTGATGCTAACCCTAACCCTAACACTATCCTAGGGCTGATGCTAACCCTAACGCTAACCCTAAAACTATCCTTGAACTGATGCTAACCCTATCCCTAACCCTAACACTATCCTAGGCCTGATGATAACCCTAACCCTAACCCTAACACTATCCTAGGGTTTATGTTAATCCTAACCGTAACACTATCCTAGGGCTGATGCTAACCCTAACCCTAACCATAACACTATCCTAGGGCTGATGCTAACCCTAACCCTAACTCTAACACTATCTTATGGCTGAGGCTAACCCTAACCCTAACCCTAACACTATCCTAGGGCTGATGCTAACCCTAACCCTAACACTACCCTAGGCCTGATGATAACCCTAACCCTAACCCTAACACTATCCTAGGGCTGATGCTAACCCTAACCCTAACACTATCCTAGGGCTGATGCTGACCCTAACCCTAACACTAACACTATCCTAGGGCTGATGCTAACCCTAACCCTAACCCTAACACTATCCTAGAGCTGATGATAACCCTAACCCTAACCCTAACCCTAACCCTAATACTATCCTAGGGCTGATGCTAACCCTAACCCTAACCCTAACACTATCCTAGGGCTGATGCTAACCCTAACCCTAACACTATCCTAGGGCTGATGCTAACCCTAACGCTAACCCTTACACTATCCTTGAACTGATGCTAACCCTAGCCCTAACCCTATCACTATCCTAGGCCTGATGATAACCCTAACCCTAACCCTAACACTACCCTAGGGTTTATGTTAACCCTAACCCTAACACTATCCTACGGCTGATGCTAACCCTAACTCTAACCCTAACACTATCCTAGGGCTGATGCTAACCCTAACACTAACACTATCCTAGGCCTTATGCTAACCCTAACCCTAACCCTAACATTATCCTAGGGCTGATGCTAACCCTAACCCTAACACTATCCTAGGGCTGATGCTAACCCTAACCCTAAGCCTAACGCTATCCTAGGGCTGATGCTAACCCTAACCCTAACCCTAACACTATCCTAGGCCTGATGCTAACCCTATCCCTAACCATAACACTCTCCTAGGGCTAAGGCTAACCCTAACCCTAACACTATCCTAGGGCTGACGCTAACCCTAACCCTAACCCTAACACTATCCTAGGGTTGATGCTAACCCTAACCCTAACACTATCCTAGGGCTGATGCTAACCCTAACCCTAACACTATCCTAGGGCTGATGCTAACCCTAACCCTAACCCTAACACTATCCTAGGGCTGATGCTAACCCTAACCCTAACACTATCCTAGGGCTGATGCTAACCCTAACCCTAACACTATCCTAGGGCTGATGCTAACCCTAACCCTAACACTATCCTAGGGCTGATGCTAACACAAACCCTAACACTATCCTAGGCCTGATGATAACCCTAACCCTAACACTAACACTATCCTAGGGCTGATGCTAACCCTAACCCTAACACTATCCTAGGGCTGATGCTAACCCTAACCCTAACGCTAACACTATCCTAGGGCTGATGCTAACCCTAACGCTAACCCTAAAACTATCCTTGAACTGATGTTAACCCTATCCCTAACCCTAACACTATCCTAGGCCTGATGATAACCCTAACCCTAACCCTAACACTATCCTAGGGTTTATGTTAATCCTAACCCTAACACTATCGTAGGGCTGATGCTAACCCTAACCCTAACACTATCCTAGGGCTGATGCTAACCCTAACCCTAACCCTAACACTATCCTAGGGCTGATGCTAACCCTAACCCTAACACTATCCTAGGGCTGATGCTAACCCTAACCCTAACCCTAACACTATCCTAGGGCTGATGCTAACCCTAACCCTAACACTATCCTAGGGCTGATGCTAACCCTAACCCTAACACTATCCTAGGGCTGATGCTAACCCTAACCCTAACACTATGCTAGCGCTGATGCTAACCCTAACCCTAACACTATCCTAGGCCTGATGATAACCCTAACCCTAACACTAACACTATCCTAGGGCTGATGCTAACCCTAACCCTAACACTATCCTAGGGCTGATGCTAACCCTAACCCTAACGCTAACACTATCCTAGGGCTGATGCTAACAATAACGCTAACCCTAAAACTATCCTTGAACTGATGCTAACCCTATCCCTAACCCTAACACTATCCTAGGCCTGATGATAACCCTAACCCTAACCCTAACACTATCCTAGGGTTTATGTTAATCCTAACCCTAACACTATCCTAGGGCTGATGCTAACCCTAACCCTAACCATAACACTATCCTAGGGCTGATGCTAACCCTAACCCTAACCCTAACACTTTCCTAGGGCTGATGCTAACCCTAACCCTAACACTATCCTACGGCTGATGCTAACCCTAACCCTAACACTATCCTAGGGCTGATGCTAACCCTAACCATAACACTATCCTAGGGCTGATGCTAACCCTAACCCTAACTCTAACACTATCTTATGGCTGAGGCTAACCCTAACCCTAACCCTAACACTATTCTAGGGCTGATGCTAACCCTAACCCTAACACTACCCTAGGCCTGATGATTACCCTAACCCTAACCCTAACACTATCCTAGGGCTGATGCTAACCCTAACCCTAACACTATCGTAGGGCTGATGCTAACCCTAACCCTAACCCTAACACTATCCTAGGGCTGATGCTAACCCTAACCCTAACACTGTCCTAGGGCTGATGCTAACCCTAACACTAACCCTAACACTATCCTAGGGCTGATGCTAACCCTAACCCTAACACTATCCTAGGGCTGATGCTAACCCTAACCCTAACGCTAACATTATCCCAGGGCTGATGCTAACCCTAACCCTAACACTATGCTAGGGCTGATGCTGACCCTAACCCTAACACTAACACTATCCTAGGGCTGATGCTAACCCTAACCCTAACACTATCCTAGGGCTGATGCTAACCCTAACCCTAACGCTAACATTATCCCAGGGCTGATGCTAACCCTAACCCTAACACTATCCTAGGGCTGATGCTAACCCTAACCATAACACTATCCTAGGCCTGATGATAACCCTAACCCTGACACTAACACTATCCTAGGGCTGATGCTAACCCTAACCCTAACACTATCCTAGGGCTGATGCTAACCCTAACCCTAACGCTAACACTATCCTAGGGCTGATGCTAACCCTAACGCTAACCCTAAAACTATCCTTGAACTGATGCTAACCCTATCCCTAACCCTAACACTATCCTAGGCCTGATGATAACCCTAACCCTAACCCTAACACTATCCTAGGGTTTATGTTAATCCTAACCCTAACACTATCCTAGGGCTGATGCTAACCCCAACCCTAACCATAACACTATCCTAGGGCTGATGCTAACCCTAACCCTAACTCTAACACTATCTTATGGCTGAGGCTAACCCTAACCCTAACCCTAACACTATCCTAGGGCTGATGCTAACCCTAACCCTAACACTACCCTAGGCCTGATGATAACCCTAACCCTAACCCTAACACTATCCTAGGGCTGATGCTAACCCTAACCCTAACACTATCCTAGGGCTGATGCTAACCCTAACCCTAACCCTAACACTATCCTAGGGTTGATGCTAACCCTAACCCTAACACTGTCCTAGGGCTGATGCTAACCCTAACCCTAACCCTAACACTATCCTAGGGCTGATGCTAACCCTAACGCTAACCCTAACATTATCCCAGGGCTGATGCTAACCCTAACCCTAACACTATCCTAGGGCTGATGATGACCCTAACCCTAACACTAACACTATCCTAGGGCTGATGCTAACCCTAACCCTAACCCTAACACTATCCTAGAGCTGATGATAACCCTAACCCTAACCCTAACCCTAACCCTAATACTATCCTAGGGCTGATGCTAACCCTAACCCTAACCCTAACACTATCCTAGGGCTGATGCTAACCCTAACCCTAACACTATCCTAGGGCTTATGCTAACCCTAACGCTCACCCTAACACTATCCTTGAACTGATGCTAACCCTAACCCTAACCCTAACACTATCCTAGGCCTGATGATAACCCTAACCCTAACCCTAACACTATCCTAGGGTTTATGTTAACCCTAACCCTAACACTATCCTACGGCTGATGCTAACCCTAACTCTAACCCTAACACTATCCTAGGGCTGATGCTAACCCTAACCCTAACACTATCCTAGGCCTTATGCTAACCCTAACCCTAACCCTAACATTATCCTAGGGCTGATGCTAGCCCTAACCCTAACACTATCCTAGGGCTGATGCTAACCCTAACCCTAACCCTAACACTATCCTAGGGCTGATGCTAACCCTAACCCTAACCCTAACACTATCCTAGGCCTGATGCTAACCCTATCCCTAACCATAACACTCTCCTAGGGCTAAGGCTAACCCTAACCCTAACACTATCCTAGGGCTGACGCTAACCCTAACCCTAACCCTAACACTATCCTAGGGTTGATGCTAACCCTAACCCTAACACTATCCTAGGGCTGATGCTAACCCTAACCCTAACCCTAACACTATCCTAGGGCTGATGCTAACCCTAACCCTAACACTATCCTAGGGCTGATGCTAACCCTAACGCTAACCCTAAAACTATCCTTGAACTGATGCTAACGCTATCCCTAACCCTAACACTATCCTAGGCCTGATGATAACCCTAACCCTAACCCTAACACTATCCTAGGGTTTATGTTAATCCTAACCCTAACACTATCCTAGGGCTGATGCTGACCCTAACCCTAACACTAACACTATCCTAGGGCTGATGCTAACCCTAACCCTAACCCTAACACTATCCTAGAGCTGATGATAACCCTAACCCTAACCCTAACCCTAACCCTAATACTATCCTAGGGCTGATGCTAACCCTAACCCTAACCCTAACACTATCCTAGGGCTGATGCTAACCCTAACCCTAACACTATCCTAGGGCTGATGCTAACCCTAACGCTAACCCTAACACTATCCTTGAACTGATGCTAACCCTAACCCTAACCCTAACACTATCCTAGGCCTGATGATAACCCTAACCCTAACCCTAACACTATCCTAGGGTTTATGTTAACCCTAACCCTAACACTATCCTACGGCTGATGCTAACCCTAACTCTAACCCTAACACTATCCTAGGGCTGATGCTAACCCTAACCCTAACACTATCCTAGGCCTTATGCTAACCCTAACCCTAACCCTAACATTATCCTAGGGCTGATGCTAACCCTAACCCTAACACTATCCTAGGGCTGATGCTAACCCTAACCCTAACCCTAACACTATCCTAGGGCTGATGCTAACCCTAACCCTAACCCTAACACTATCCTAGGCCTGCTGCTAACCCTATCCCTAACCATAACACTCTCCTAGGGCTAAGGCTAACCCTAACCCTAACACTATCCTAGGGCTGACGCTAACCCTAACCCTAACCCTAACACTATCCTAGGGTTGATGCTAACTCTAACCCTAACACTATCCTAGGGCTGATGCTAACCCTAACCCTAACCCTAACACTATCCTAGGGCTGATGCTAACCCTAACCCTAACACTATCCTAGGGCTGATGCTAACCCTAACGCTAACCCTAAAATTATCCTTGAACTGATGCTAACCCTATCCCTAACCCTAACACTATCCTAGGCCTGATGATAACCCTAACCCTAACCCTAACACTATCCTAGGGTTTATGTTAATCCTAACCCTAACACTATCCTAGGGCTGATGCTAACCCTAACCCTAACCATAACACTATCCTAGGGCTGATGCTAACCCTAACCCTAACTCTAACACTATCTTATGGCTGAGGCTAACCCTAACCCTAACCCTAACACTATCCTAGGGCTGATGCTAACCCTAACCCTAACACTACCCTAGGCCTGATGATAACCCTAACCCTAACCCTAACACTATCCTAGGGCTGATGCTAACCTTAACCCTAACACTATCCTAGGGCTGATGCTGACCCTAACCCTAACACTAACACTATCCTAGGGCTGATGCTAACCCTAACCCTAACCCTAACACTATCCTAGAGCTGATGATAACCCTAACCCTAACCCTAACCCTAACCCTAATACTATCCTAGGGCTGATGCTAACCCTAACCCTAACCCTAACACTATCCTAGGGCTGATGCTAACCCTAACCCTAACACTATCCTAGGGCTGATGCTAACCCTAACGCTAACCCTTACACTATCCTTGAACTGATGCTAACCCTAACCCTAACCCTATCACTATCCTAGGCCTGATGATAACCCTAACCCTAACCCTAACACTACCCTAGGGTTTATGTTAACCCTAACCCTAACACTATCCTACGGCTGATGCTAACCCTAACTCTAACCCTAACACTATCCTAGGGCTGATGCTAACCCTAACACTAACACTATCCTAGGCCTTATGCTAACCCTAACCCTAACCCTAACATTATCCTAGGGCTGATGCTAACCCTAACCCTAACACTATCCTAGGGCTGATGCTAACCCTAACCCTAAGCCTAACGCTATCCTAGGGCTGATGCTAACCCTAACCCTAACCCTAACACTATCCTAGGCCTGATGCTAACCCTATCCCTAACCATAACACTCTCCTAGGGCTAAGGCTAACCCTAACCCTAACACTATCCTAGGGCTGACGCTAACCCTAACCCTAACCCTAACACTATCCTAGGGTTGATGCTAAACCTAACCCTAACACTATCCTAGGGCTGATGCTAACCCTAACCCTAACACTATCCTAGGGCTGATGCTAACCCTAACCCTAACCCTAACACTATCCTAGGGCTGATGCTAACCCTAACCCTAACACTATCCTAGGGCTGATGCTAACCCTAACCCTAACACTATCCTAGGGCTGATGCTAACCCTAACCCTAACACTATCCTAGGGCTGATGCTAACACAAACCCTAACACTATCCTAGGCCTGATGATAACCCTAACCCTAACACTAACACTATCCTAGGGCTGATGCTAACCCTAACCCTAACACTATCCTAGGGCTGATGCTAACCCTAACCCTAACGCTAACACTATCCTAGGGCTGATGCTAACCCTAACGCTAACCCTAAAACTATCCTTGAACTGATGCTAACCCTATCCCTAACCCTAACACTATCCTAGGCCTGATGATAACCCTAACCCTAACCCTAACACTATCCTAGGGTTTATGTTAATCCTAACCCTAACACTATCGTAGGGCTGATGCTAACCCTAACCCTAACACTATCCTAGGGCTCATGCTAACCCTAACCCTAACCCTAACACTATCCTAGGGCTGATGCTAACCCTAACCCTAACACTATCCTAGGGCTGATGCTAACCCTAACCCTAACCCTAACACTATCCTAGGGCTGATGCTAACCCTAACCCTAACACTATCCTAGGGCTGATGCTAACCCTAACCCTAACACTATCCTAGGGCTGATGCTAACCCTAACCCTAACACTATGCTAGCGCTGATGCTAACCCTAACCCTAACACTATCCTAGGCCTGATGATAACCCTAACCCTAACACTAACACTATCCTAGGGCTGATGCTAACCCTAACCCTAACACTATCCTAGGGCTGATGCTAACCCTAACCCTAACGCTAACACTATCCTAGGGCTGATGCTAACAATAACGCTAACCCTAAAACTATCCTTGAACTGATGCTAACCCTATCCCTAACCCTAACACTATCCTAGGCCTGATGATAACCCTAACCCTAACCCTAACACTATCCTAGGGTTTATGTTAATCCTAACCCTAACACTATCCTAGGGCTGATGCTAACCCTAACCCTAACCATAACACTATCCTAGGGCTGATGCTAACCCTAACCCTAACCCTAACACTTTCCTAGGGCTGATGCTAACCCTAACCCTAACACTATCCTAGGGCTGATGCTAACCCTAACCCTAACACTATCCTAGGGCTGATGCTAACCCTAACCATAACACTATCCTAGGGCTGATGCTAACCCTAACCCTAACTCTAACACTATCTTATGGCTGAGGCTAACCCTAACCCTAACCCTAACACTATTCTAGGGCTGATGCTAACCCTAACCCTAACACTACCCTAGGCCTGATGATAACCCTAACCCTAACCCTAACACTATCCTAGGGCTGATGCTAACCCTAACCCTAACACTATCGTAGGGCTGATGCTAACCCTAACCCTAACCCTAACACTATCCTAGGGCTGATGCTAACCCTAACCCTAACACTGTCCTAGGGCTGATGCTAACCCTAACACTAACCCTAACACTATCCTAGGGCTGATGCTAACCCTAACCCTAACACTATCCTAGGGCTGATGCTAACCCTAACCCTAACGCTAACATTATCCCAGGGCTGATGCTAACCCTAATCCTAACACTATCCTAGGGCTGATGCTGACCCTAACCCTAACACTAACACTATCCTAGGGCTGATGCTAACCCTAACCCTAACCCTAACACTATCCTAGAGCTGATGATAACCCTAACCCTAACCCTAACCCTAACCCTAATACTATCCTAGGGCTGATGCTAACCCTAACCCTAACCCTAACACTATCCTAGGGCTGATGCTAACCCTAACCCTAACACTATCCTAGGGCTGATGCTAACCCTAACGCTAACCCTAACACTATCCTTGAACTGATGCTAACCCTAACCCTAACCCTAACACTATCCTAGGCCTGATGATAACCCTAACCCTAACCCTAACACTATCCTAGGGTTTATGTTAACCCTAACCCTAACACTATCCTACGGCTGATGCTAACCCTAACTCTAACCCTAACACTATCCTAGGGCTGATGCTAACCCTAACCCTAACACTATCCTAGGTCTTATGCTAACCCTAACCCTAACCCTAACATTATCCTAGGGCTGATGCTAACCCTAACCCTAACACTATCCTAGGGCTGATGCTAACCCTAACCCTAACCCTAACACTATCCTAGGGCTGATGCTAACCCTAACGCTAACCCTAACACTATCCTAGGCCTGATGCTAACCCTATCCCTAACCATAACACTCTCCTAGGGCTAAGGCTAACCCTAACCCTAACACTATCCTAGGGCTGACGCTAACCCTAACCCTAACCCTAACACTATCCTAGGGTTGATGCTAACCCTAACCCTAACACTATCCTAGGGCTGATGCTAACCCTAACCCTAACCCTAACACTATCCTAGGGCTGATGCTAACCCTAACCCTAACACTATCCTAGGGCTGACGCTAACCCTGACGCTAACCCTAAAACTATCCTTGAAGTGATGCTAACCCTATCCCTAACCCTAACACTATCCTAGGCCTGATGATAACCCTAACCCTAACCCTAACACTATCCTAGGGTTTATGTTAATCCTAACCCTAACACTATCCTAGGGCTGATGCTGACCCTAACCCTAACACTAACACTATCCTAGGGCTGATGCTAACCCTAACCCTAACCCTAACACTATCCTAGAGCTGATGATAACCCTAACCCTAACCCTAACCCTAACCCTAATACTATCCTAGGGCTGATGCTAACCCTAACCCTAACCCTAACACTATCCTAGGGCTGATGCTAACCCTAACCCTAACACTATCCTAGGGCTGATGCTAACCCTAACCCTAACCCTAACACTATCCTAGGCCTGATGATAACCCTAACCCTAACCCTAACACTATCCTAGGGTTTATGTTAACCCTAACCCTAACACTATCCTACGGCTGATGCTAACCCTAACTCTAACCCTAACACTATCCTAGGGCTGATGCTAACCCTAACCCTAACACTATCCTAGGCCTTATGCTAACCCTAACCCTAACCCTAACATTAACCTAGGGCTGATGCTAACCCTAACCCTAACACTATCCTAGGGCTGATGCTAACCCTAACCCTAACCATAACACTATCCTAGGGCTGATGCTAACCCTAACCCTAACCCTAACACTATCGTAGGCCTGATGCTAACCCTATCCCTAACCATAACACTCTCCTAGGGCTAAGGCTAACCCTAACCCTAACACTATCCTAGGGCTGACGCTAACCCTAACCCTAACCCTAACACTATCCTAGGGTTGATGCTAACCCTAACCCTAACACTATCCTAGGGCTGATGCTAACCCTAACACTAACACTATCCTAGGCCTGATGATAACCCTAACCCTAACCCTAACACTGTCTTAGGGCTGATGCTAACCCTAACCCTAACACTATCCTAGGCATGACGATAACCCTAACCCTAAACCTAACACTATCCTAGGGCTGATGTTAACCCTAACCCTAACACTATCCTAGGGCTGATGCTAACCCTAACCCTAACCCTAACACTATCCTAGGGCTGATGCTAACCCTAACACTAACACTATCCTAGGCCTGATGATAACGCTAACCCTACCACTAACGCTATCCTAGGGCTGAGGCTAAACCTAACCCTAACCCTAACACTATCCTACAGCTGATGATGACTCTAACCCTAACACTATCCTAGGCCTGATGATAACCCTAACCCTAACCCTAACACTATCCTAGGGCTGATGCTAACCCTAACCAAAACACTATCCTAGGGCTGATGATAACCCTAACCCTAACCTTAACACTATCCTAGGGCTGATGCTAACCCTAACCCTAACAGTACCCTAGGGCTGATTCTAACCCTAACCCTAACCCTAACACTATCCTAGGGCTGATGCTTACCCGAAGCCTAACCCTAACACTATCCTAGGGCTGATGCTAACCCTAACACTAACACTATCCTAGGGCTGATACTAACCCTAACCCTAACCCTAACACTATCCTAGGGCTGATGCTAACCCTAACCCTATCACTAACACTATCCTAGGCCTGATGCTAACCCTAACACTAACACTATCCTAGGCCTGATGATAACGCTAACCCTAACCCTAACACTATCCTAGGCCTGATGCTAACCCTAACCTTAACAATATCCTAGGGCTGATGCTACCCCTAACCCTAACACTATCCTAGGGCTGATGCTAACCCTAACCCTAACCCTAACACTATCCTAGGGCTGATGCTAACCCTAACACTAACACTATCCTAGGCCTGATGATAACCCTAAGCCTAACCCTAACACTATTCTAGGGCTGATGCTAACCCTAAACCTAACACTATCCTAAGCCTGATGATAACCCTAACCCTAACCCTAACACTATACTAGCGCTGATGCTAACCCTAACCCCAACAAAATCCTAGGGCTGATGCTAACCCTAACCCTAACCCTAACACTATCCTAGGGCTGATGCTAACCCTAACCCCAACACTATCCTAGGGCTGATGATAACCCTAACCCTAACGCTAACACTATCCTAGGGCTGATGCTAACCCTAACCCTAACACTATCCTAGGTCTGATGCTTACCCTAACCAGAACCCTAACACTATCCTAGGGCTGATGCTAACCCTAACCCTAACACTATCCTAGGTCTGATGCTTACCCTAACCCTAACCCTAACACTATCCCAGAGCTGATGCTAACCCTAACCCCAACACTATCCTAGGGTTGATGCTAACCCTAACCCTAACCCTAACACTATCCTAGGGCTGATGCTAACACTAACACTAACACTATCCTAGGCCTGATGATAACCCTAACTCTAACCCTAACACTATCCTAGGGCTGATGCTAACCCTAACCCTAACCCTAACACTATCCTAGGTCTGATGCTATCCCTAACCCTAACCCTAACACTATTCTAGGGTTGATGCTAACCCTAACCCTAACACTATCCTAGGCCTGATGATAACGCTAACTCTAACCCTAACACTATCCTAGGGCTGATGCTAACCCTAACCCTAACACTATCCTAGGGCTGATGCTAACCCTAACCCTAACACTATCCTAGGGCTGATGCTAACCCTAACACTAACACTATCCTAGGCCTGATGATAACCCTAACCCTAACCCTATCACTATCCTAGGGCTGATGCTAACCCTAAACCTAACACTATCCTAAGCCTGATGATAACCCTAACCCTAACCCTAACACTATCCTAGAGCTGATGCTAACCCTAACCCCAACACTATCCTAGGGCTGATGCTAACCCTAACCCTAACCCTAACAATATCCTACGGCTGATGCTAACCCTAACCCTATCCCAAACACTATCCTAGGGCTGATGCTAACCCTAACCCTAACCCTAACACTCTCCTAGGGCTGATGCTAACCCTAACCTTAACCCTATCCTAGGGCTGATGCTAACCCTAACCCTAACCCTAACACTATCCCAGGGCTGATGGTAACCGTAACCCTAACCCTAACCCTAACACTATCATAGGGCTGAAGCTAACCCTAACCCTAACTCTAACACTATCCTAGGGCTGAGGCTAACCATAACCCTAACACTATTCGAGGCCTGATGATAACCCTAACCCTAAACCTAACACTATCCTAGGGCTGATACTAACCCTAACCCTAACCCTAACACTATTCTAGGGCTGATGCTAACCCGAACACTAACACTATCCTAGGCCTGATGATAACCCTAACCCTAACCCTAACACTATCTTAGGGCTGATGCTAACCCTAACCCTAACACTATCCTAGGGCTGATGCTAACCCTATCCCTCATCCTAACACTATCCTAGGTCTGATGCTAACCATAGCCCTCACACTATCCTAGGGCTGATGCTAACCCAAACACTAACACTATCCTAGGGCTGAGGCTAAACCTAACCCTAACCCTAACACTATCCTAGAGCTGATGATGACTCTAACCCTAACACTCTCCTAGGCCTGATGATAACCCTAACCTTAACCCTAACACTATCCTAGGGCTGATGCTAACCCTAACCCTAACACTATCCTAGGGCTGATGCTAACCCTAACACTAACCCTAACACTATCCTAGGGCTCATGCTAACTCTAACCCTAACACTACCCTAGGGCTGATTCTAACCCTAACCCTAACCCTAACACTATCCTAGGGCTGATGATAACCCTAACCCTAACCCTAACACTATCCTATGTCTGATGCTAACCCTAACCCTAACACTATCCTAGGGCTGATACTAACCCTAACCCTAACCCTAACACTATCCTAGGGCTGATGCTAACCCTAATCCTAACACTATCCTAGGGCTGATGCTAACCCTAAACCCTAACCCTAACACTATCCTAGGGCTGATGTTAACCCTAACACTAACACTATCCTACGCCTGATGATAACCCTAACCCTAACCCTAACACTATCCTAGGGCTGATGCTAACCCTAACCCTAACACTATCCTAGGCGTAATGATAACCCTAACCCTAACCCTAACACTATCCTAGGGCTGAAGCTAACCCTAACACTAACACTATCCAAGCCTGATGATAACCCTAACCCTAACCCTAACACTGTCTTAGGGCTAATGCTAACCCTAACCCTAACACTATCCTAGGCATGATGATAACCCTAACCCTACCCCTAACACTATCCTAGGGCTGATGTTAACCCTAACCCTAACACTATCCTAGGGCTGATGCTAACTCTAACAATAACCCTAACACTATCCTAGGGCTGATGCTAACCCTAACACTAACACTATCCTAGGCCTGATGATAACGCTAACCCTACCACTAACACTATCCTAGGCTGAGGCTAAACCTAACCCTAACCCTAACACTATCCTACAGCTGATGATGACTCTAACCCTAACACTATCCTAGGCCTGATGATAACCCTAACCCTAACCCTAACACTATCCTAGGGCTGATGCTAACCCTAACCCTAACACTATCCTAGGGCTGATGCTAACCCTAACCCTAACCCTAACACTATCCTAGGGCTGATGCTAACCCTAACCCTAACACTACCCTAGGGCTGATTCTAACCCTAACCCTAACCCTAACACTATCCTAGGGCTGATGCTTACCCGAAGCCTAACCCTAACACTATCCTAGGGCTGATGCTAATCCTAACACTAACACTATCGTAGGGCTGATGCTAACCCTAAACCTAACCCTAACACTATCCTAGGGCTGATGATAACCCTAACCCTAACCCTAACACTATCCTATGTCTGATGCTAACCCTAACCCTAACACTATCCTAGGGCTGATACTAACCCTAACCCTAACCCTAACACTATCCTAGGGCTGATGCTAACCCTAACACTAACACTATCCTAGGCCTGATGATAACCGTAACCCTAACCCTAACACTATCCTAGGGCTGATGCTAACCCTAAACATAACACTATCCTAAGCATGATGATAACCCTATCCCTAACCCTAACACTATACTAGGTCTGATGCTAACCATAGCCCTCACACTATCCTAGGGCTCATGCTAACCCTAACCCTAACACTATCCTAGGCCTGATGTTAACCCTAACCCTAACCTTAACACTATCCTAGGGCTGAGGCTAAACCTAACCCTAACCCTAACACTATCCTAGAGCTGATGATGACTCTAACCCTAACACTATCCGAGGCCTGATGATAACCCTAACCCTAACCCTAACACTATCCTAGGGCTGATGCTAACCCTAACCCTAACACTATCCTAGGGCTGATGCTAACCCTAACACTAACCCTAACACTATCCTAGGGCTGATGCTAACCCTAACCCTAACACTACCCTAGGGCTGATTCTAACCCTAACCCTAACCCTAACACTATCCTAGGGCTGATAATAACCCTAACCCTAACCCTAACACTATCCTATGTCTGATGCTAACCCTAACCCTAACACTATCCTAGGGCTGATACTAACCCTAACCCTAACCCTAACACTATCCTAGTGCTGATGCTAACCCTAACCCTATCCCTAACACTATCCTAGGGCTGATGCTAACCCTAATCCTAACACTATCCTAGGGCTGATGCTAACCCTAACCTTAACCCTAACACTATCCTAGGGCTGATGCTAACCCTAACCCTAACACTATCCTAGGTGTAATGATAACCCTAACCCTAACCCTAACACTATCCTAGGGCTGATGCTAACCCTAACACTAACACTATCCTAGGCCTGATGATAACCCTAACCCTAACCCTAACACTATCCTAGGGCTGATGCTAACCCTAACCCTAACACTATCCTAGGCGTAATGATAACCCTAACCCTAACCCTAACACTATCCTAGGGCTGATGCTAACCCTAACACTAACACTATCCTAGGCCTGATGATAACCCTAACCCTAACCCTAACACTGTCTTAGGGCTGATGCTAACCCTAACCCTAACACTATCCTAGGCATGACGATAACCCTAACCCTAAACCTAACACTATCCTAGGGCTGATGTTAACCCTAACCCTAACACTATCCTAGGGCTGATGCTAACCCTAACCCTAACCCTAACACTATCCTAGGGCTGATGCTAACCCTAACACTAACACTATCCTAGGCCTGATGATAACGCTAACCCTACCACTAACGCTATCCTAGGGCTGAGGCTAAACCTAACCCTAACCCTAACACTATCCTACAGCTGATGATGACTCTAACCCTAACACTATCCTAGGCCTGATGATAACCCTAACCCTAACCCTAACACTATCCTAGGGCTGATGCTAACCCTAACCAAAACACTATCCTAGGGCTGATGATAACCCTAACCCTAACCTTAACACTATCCTAGGGCTGATGCTAACCCTAACCCTAACAGTACCCTAGGGCTGATTCTAACCCTAACCCTAACCCTAACACTATCCTAGGGCTGATGCTTACCCGAAGCCTAACCCTAACACTATCCTAGGGCTGATGATAACCCTAACACTAACACTATCCTAGGGCTGATACTAACCCTAACCCTAACCCTAACACTATCCTAGGGCTGATGCTAACCCTAACCCTATCACTAACACTATCCTAGGCCTGATGCTAACCCTAACACTAACACTATCCTAGGCCTGATGATAACGCTAACCCTAACCCTAACACTATCCTAGGCCTGATGCTAACCCTAACCTTAACAATATCCTAGGGCTGATGCTAACCCTAACCCTAACACTATCCTAGGGCTGATGCTAACCCTAACCCTAACCCTAACACTATCCTAGGGCTGATGCTAACCCTAACACTAACACTATCCTAGGCCTGATGATAACCCTAACCCTAACCCTAACACTATTCTAGGGCTGATGCTAACCCTAAACCTAACACTATCCTAAGCCTGATGATAACCCTAACCCTAACCCTAACACTATACTAGCGCTGATGCTAACCCTAACCCCAACAAAATCCTAGGGCTGATGCTAACCCTAACCCTAACCCTAACACTATCCTAGGGCTGATGCTAACCCTAACCCCAACACTATCCTAGGGCTGATGATAACCCTAACCCTAACGCTAACACTATCCTAGGGCTGATGCTAACCCTAACCCTAACACTATCCTAGGTCTGATGCTTACCCTAACCAGAACCCTAACACTATCCTAGGGCTGATGCTAACCCTAACCCTAACACTATCCTAGGTCTGATGCTTACCCTAACCCTAACCCTAACACTATCCCAGAGCTGATGCTAACCCTAACCCCAACACTATCCTAGGGTTGATGCTAACCCTAACCCTAACCCTAACACTATCCTAGGGCTGATGCTAACACTAACACTAACACTATCCTAGGCCTGATGATAACCCTAACTCTAACCCTAACACTATCCTAGGGCTGATGCTAACCCTAACCCTAACCCTAACACTATCCTAGGTCTGATGCTATCCCTAACCCTAACCCTAACACTATTCTAGGGTTGATGCTAACCCTAACCCTAACACTATCCTAGGCCTGATGATAACCCTAACCCTAACCCTAACACTATCTTAGGGCTGATGGTAACCCTAACCCTAACACTATCCTAGGGCTGATGCTAACCCTAACCCTCACCCTAACACTATCCTAGGGCTGAGGCTAAACCTAACCCTAACCCTAACACTATCATAGAGCTGATGATGACTCTAACCCTAACACTATCCGAGGCCTGATGATAACCATAACCCTAACCCTAACACTATCCTAGGGCTGATGCTAACCCTAACCCTAACACTATCCTAGGGCTGATGCTAACACTAACACTAATCCTAACACTATCCTAGGGCTGATGCTAACCCTAACCCTAACACTACCCTAGGGCTGATTCTAACCCTAACCCTAACCCTAACACTATCCTAGGGCTGATGATAACCCTAACCCTATCCCTAACACTATCCTAGGGCTGATGCTAACCCTAATCCTAACACTATCCTAGGGCTGATGCTAACCCTAACCCTAACCCTAACTCTATCCTAGGGTTGATGCTAACCCTAACACTAACACTATCCTAGGCCTGATGATAACGCTAACTCTAACCCTAACACTATCCTAGGGCTGATGCTAACCCTAACCCTAACACTATCCTAGGGCTGATGCTAACCCTAACCCTAACACTATCCTAGGGCTGATGCTAACCCTAACACTAACACTATCCTAGGCCTGATGATAACCCTAACCCTAACCCTATCACTATCCTAGGGCTGATGCTAACCCTAAACCTAACACTATCCTAAGCCTGATGATAACCCTAACCCTAACCCTAACACTATCCTAGAGCTGATGCTAACCCTAACCCCAACACTATCCTAGGGCTGATGCTAACCCTAACCCTAACCCTAACAATATCCTACGGCTGATGCTAACCCTAACCCTATCCCAAACACTATCCTAGGGCTGATGCTAACCCTAACCCTAACCCTAACACTCTCCTAGGGCTGATGCTAACCCTAACCTTAACCCTATCCTAGGGCTGATGCTAACCCTAACCCTAACCCTAACACTATCCCAGGGCTGATGGTAACCGTAACCCTAACCCTAACCCTAACACTATCATAGGGCTGAAGCTAACCCTAACCCTAACTCTAACACTATCCTAGGGCTGAGGCTAACCATAACCCTAACACTATTCGAGGCCTGATGATAACCCTAACCCTAAACCTAACACTATCCTGGGGCTGATACTAACCCTAACCCTAACCCTAACACTATTCTAGGGCTGATGCTAACCCGAACACTAACACTATCCTAGGCCTGATGATAACCCTAACCCTAACCCTAACACTATCTTAGGGCTGATGCTAACCCTAACCCTAACCCTAACACTATCCTAGAGCTGATGATAACCCTAACCCTAACCCTAACCCTAACCCTAATACTATCCTAGGGCTGATGCTAACCCTAACCCTAACCCTAACACTATCCTAGGGCTGATGCTAACCCTAACCCTAACACTATCCTAGGGCTGATGCTAACCCTAACGCTAACCCTTACACTATCCTTGAACTGATGCTAACCCTAACCCTAACCCTATCACTATCCTAGGCCTGATGATAACCCTAACCCTAACCCTAACACTACCCTAGGGTTTATGTTAACCCTAACCCTAACACTATCCTACGGCTGATGCTAACCCTAACTCTAACCCTAACACTATCCTAGGGCTGATGCTAACCCTGACACTAACACTATCCTAGGCCTTATGCTAACCCTAACCCTAACCCTAACATTATCCTAGGGCTGATGCTAACCCTAACCCTAACACTATCCTAGGGCTGATGCTAACCCTAACCCTAAGCCTAACGCTATCCTAGGGCTGATGCTAACCCTAACCCTAACCCTAACACTATCCTAGGCCTGATGCTAACCCTATCCCTAACCATAACACTCTCCTAGGGCTAAGGCTAACCCTAACCCTAACACTATCCTAGGGCTGACGCTAACCCTAACCCTAACCCTAACACTATCCTAGGGTTGATGCTAACCCTAACCCTAACACTATCCTAGGGCTGATGCTAACCCAAACCCTAACACTATCCTAGGGCTGATGCTAACCCTAACCCTAACCCTAACACTATCCTAGGGCTGATGCTAACCCTAACCCTAACACTATCCTAGGGCTGATGCTAACCCTAACCCTAACACTATCCTAGGGCTGATGCTAACCCTAACCCTAACACTATCCTAGGGCTGATGCTAACACAAACCCTAACACTATCCTAGGCCTGATGATAACCCTAACCCTAACACTAACACTATCCTAGGGCTGATGCTAACCCTAACCCTAACACTATCCTAGGGCTGATGCTAACCCTAACCCTAACGCTAACACTATCCTAGGGCTGATGCTAACCCTAACGCTAACCCTAAAACTATCCTTGAACTGATGCTAACCCTATCCCTAACCCTAACACTATCCTAGGCCTGATGATAACCCTAACCCTAACCCTAACACTATCCTAGGGTTTATGTTAATCCTAACCCTAACACTATCGTAGGGCTGATGCTAACCCTAACCCTAACACTATCCTAGGGCTGATGCTAACCCTAACCCTAACCCTAACACTATCCTAGGGCTGATGCTAACCCTAACCCTAACACTATCCTAGGGCTGATGCTAACCCTAACACTAACCCTAACACTATCCTAGGGCTGATGCTAACCCTAACCCTAACACTATCCTAGGGCTGATGCTAACCCTAACCCTAACACTATCCTAGGGCTGATGCTAACCCTAACCCTAACACTATGCTAGCGCTGATGCTAACCCTAACCCTAACACTATCCTAGGCCTGATGATAACCCTAACCCTAACACTAACACTATCCTAGGGCTGATGCTAACCCTAACCCTAACACTATCCTAGGGCTGATGCTAACCCTAACCCTAACGCTAACACTGTCCTAGGGCTGATGCTAACCCTAACGCTAACCCTAAAACTATCCTTGAACTGATGCTAACCCTATCCCTAACCCTAACACTATCCTAGGCCTGATGATAACCCTAACCCTAACCCTAACACTATCCTAGGGTTTATGTTAATCCTAACCCTAACACTATCCTAGGGCTGATGCTAACCCTAACCCTAACCATAACACTATCCTAGGGCTGATGCTAACCCTAACCCTAACCTTAACACTATCCTAGGGCTGATGCTAACCCTAAGCCTAACACTATCCTAGGGCTGATGCTAACCCTAACCCTAACACTATCCTAGGGCTGATGCTAACCCTAACCCTAACACTATCCTAGGGCTGATGCTAACCCTAACCATAACACTATCCTAGGCCTGATGATAACCCTAACCCTAACACTAACACTATCCTAGGGCTGATGCTAACCCTAACCCTAACACTATCCTAGGGCTGATGCTAACCCTAACCCTAACGCTAACACTATCCTAGGGCTGATGCTAACCCTAACGCTAACCCTAAAACTATCCTTGAACTGATGCTAACCCTATCCCTAACCCTAACACTATCCTAGGCCTGATGATAACTCTAACCCTAACCCTAACACTATCCTAGGGTTTATGTTAATCCTAACCCTAACACTATCCTAGGGCTGATGCTAACCCTAACCCTAACCATAACACTATCCTAGGGCTGATGCTAACCCTAACCCTAACTCTAACACTATCTTATGGCTGAGGCTAACCCTAACCCTAACCCTAACACTATCCTAGGGCTGATGCTAACCCTAACCCTAACACTACCCTAGGCCTGATGATAACCCTAACCCTAACCCTAACACTATCCTAGGGCTGATGCTAACCCTAACCCTAACACTATCCTAGGGCTGATGCTAACCCTAACCCTAACCCTAACACTATCCTAGGGCTGATGCTAACCCTAACCCTAACACTGTCCTAGGGCTGATGCTAACCCTAACCCTACCCCTAACACTATCCTAGGGCTGATGCTAACCCTAACGCTAACCCTAACATTATCCCAGGGCTGATGCTAACCCTAACCCTAACACTATCCTAGGGCTGATGATGACCCTAACCCTAACACTAACACTATCCTAGGGCTGATGCTAACCCTAACCCTAACCCTAACACTATCCTAGAGCTGATGATAACCCTAACAGTAACCCTAACCCTAACCCTAATACTATCCTAGGGCTGATGCTAACCCTAACCCTAACCCTAACACTATCCTAGGGCTGATGCTAACCCTAACCCTAACACTATCCTAGGGCTTATGCTAACCCTAACGCTCACCCTAACACTATCCTTGAACTGATGCTAACCCTAACCCTAACCCTAACACTATCCTAGGCCTGATGATAACCCTAACCCTAACCCTAACACTATCCTAGGGTTTATGTTAACCCTAACCCTAACACTATCCTACGGCTGATGCTAACCCTAACTCTAACCCTAACACTATCCTAGGGCTGATGCTAACCCTAACCCTAACACTATCCTAGGCCTTATGCTAACCCTAACCCTAACCCTAACATTATCCTAGGGCTGATGCTAACCCTAACCCTAACACTATCCTAGGGCTGATGCTAACCCTAACCCTAACCCTAACACTATCCTAGGGCTGATGCTAACCCTAACCCTAACCCTAACACTATCCTAGGCCTGATGCTAACCCTATCCCTAACCATAACACTCTCCTAGGGCTAAGGCTAACCCTAACCCTAACACTATCCTAGGGCTGACGCTAACCCTAACCCTAACCCTAACACTATCCTAGGGTTGATGCTAACCCTAACCCTAACACTATCCTAGGGCTGATGCTAACCCTAACCCTAACTCTAACACTATCCTAGGGCTGATGCTAACCCTAACCCTAACACTATCCTAGGGCTGATGCTAACCCTAACGCTAACCCTAAAACTATCCTTGAACTGATGCTAACGCTATCCCTAACCCTAACACTATCCTAGGCCTGATGATAACCCTAACCCTAACCCTAACACTGTCCTAGGGTTTATGTTAATCCTAACCCTAACACTATCCTAGGGCTGATGCTGACCCTAACCCTAACACTAACACTATCCTAGGGCTGATGCTAACCCTAACCCTAACCCTAACACTATCCTAGAGCTGATGATAACCCTAACCCTAACCCTAACCCTAACCCTAATACTATCCTAGGGCTGATGCTAACCCTAACCCTAACCCTAACACTATCCTAGGGCTGATGCTAACCCTAACCCTAACACTATCCTAGGGCTGATGCTAACCCTAACGCTAACCCTAACACTATCCTTGAACTGATGCTAACCCTAACCCTAACCCTAACACTATCCTAGGCCTGATGATAACCCTAACCCTAACCCTAACACTATCCTAGGGTTTATGTTAACCCTAACCCTAACACTATCCTACGGCTGATGCTAACCCTAACTCTAACCCTAACACTATCCTAGGGCTGATGCTAACCCTAACCCTAACACTATCCTAGGCCTTATGCTAACCCTAACCCTAACCCTAACATTATCCTAGGGCTGATGCTAACCCTAACCCTAACACTATCCTAGGGCTGATGCTAACCCTAACCCTAACCCTAACACTATCCTAGGGCTGATGCTAACCCTAACCCTAACCCTAACACTATCCTAGTGCTGATGATAACCCTAACCCTAACCCTAACCCTAACCCTAATACTATCCTAGGGCTGATGCTAACCCTAACCCTAACCCTAACACTATCCTAGGGCTGATGCTAACCCTAACCCTAACACTATCCTAGGGCTGATGCTAACCCTAACGCTAACCCTTACACTATCCTTGAACTGATGCTAACCCTAACCCTAACCCTATCACTATCCTAGGCCTGATGATAACCCTAACCCTAACCCTAACACTACCCTAGGGTTTATGTTAACCCTAACCCTAACACTATCCTACGGCTGATGCTAACCCTAACTCTAACCCTAACACTATCCTAGGGCTGATGCTAACCCTAACACTAACACTATCCTAGGCCTTATGCTAACCCTAACCCTAACCCTAACATTATCCTAGGGCTGATGCTAACCCTAACCCTAACACTATCCTAGGGCTGATGCTAACCCTAACCCTAAGCCTAACGCTATCCTAGGGCTGATGCTAACCCTAACCCTAACCCTAACACTATCCTAGGCCTGATGCTAACCCTATCCCTAACCATAACACTCTCCTAGGGCTAAGGCTAACCCTAACCCTAACACTATCCTAGGGCTGACGCTAACCCTAACCCTAACCCTAACACTATCCTAGGGTTGATGCTAACCCTAACCCTAACACTATCCTAGGGCTGATGCTAACCCTAACCCTAACACTATCCTAGGGCTGATGCTAACCCTAACCCTAACCCTAACACTATCCTAGGGCTGATGCTAACCCTAACCCTAACACTATCCTAGGGCTGATGCTAACCCTAACCCTAACACTATCCTAGGGCTGATGCTAACCCTAACCCTAACACTATCCTAGGGCTGATGCTAACACAAACCCTAACACTATCCTAGGCCTGATGATAACCCTAACCCTAACACTAACACTATCCTAGGGCTGATGCTAACCCTAACCCTAACACTATCCTAGGGCTGATGCTAACCCTAACCCTAACGCTAACACTATCCTAGGGCTGATGCTAACCCTAACGCTAACCCTAAAACTATCCTTGAACTGATGCTAACCCTATCCCTAACCCTAACACTATCCTAGGCCTGATGATAACCCTAACCCTAACCCTAACACTATCCTAGGGTTTATGTTAATCCTAACCCTAACACTATCGTAGGGCTGATGCTAACCCTAACCCTAACACTATCCTAGGGCTGATGCTAACCCTAACCCTAACCCTAACACTATCCTAGGGCTGATGCTAACCCTAACCCTAACACTATCCTAGGGCTGATGCTAACCCTAACCCTAACCCTAACACTATCCTAGGGCTGATGCTAACCCTAACCCTAACACTATCCTAGGGCTGATGCTAACCCTAACCCTAACACTATCCTAGGGCTGATGCTAACCCTAACCCTAACACTATGCTAGCGCTGATGCTAACCCTAACCCTAACACTATCCTAGGCCTGATGATAACCCTAACCCTAACACTAACACTATCCTAGGGCTGATGCTAACCCTAACCCTAACACTATCCTAGGGCTGATGCTAACCCTAACCCTAACGCTAACACTATCCTAGGGCTGATGCTAACAATAACGCTAACCCTAAAACTATCCTTGAACTGATGCTAACCCTATCCCTAACCCTAACACTATCCTAGGCCTGATGATAACCCTAACCCTAACCCTAACACTATCCTAGGGTTTATGTTAATCCTAACCCTAACACTATCCTAGGGCTGATGCTAACCCTAACCCTAACACTATCCTAGGCCTTATGCTAACCCTAACCCTAACCCTAACATTATCCTAGGGCTGATGCTAACCCTAACCCTAACACTATCCTAGGGCTGATGCTAACCCTAACCCTAACCCTAACACTATCCTAGGGCTGATGCTAACCCTAACCCTAACCCTAACACTATCCTAGGCCTGCTGCTAACCCTATCCCTAACCATAACACTCTCCTAGGGCTAAGGCTAACCCTAACCCTAACACTATCCTAGGGCTGACGCTAACCCTAACCCTAACCCTAACACTATCCTAGGGTTGATGCTAACCCTAACCCTAACACTATCCTAGGGCTGATGCTAACCCTAACCCTAACCCTAACACTATCCTAGGGCTGATGCTAACCCTAACCCTAACACTATCCTAGGGCTGATGCTAACCCTAACGCTAACCCTAAAACTATCCTTGAACTGATGCTAACCCTATCCCTAACCCTAACACTATCCTAGGCCTGATGATAACCCTAACCCTAACCCTAACACTATCCTAGGGTTTATGTTAATCCTAACCGTAACACTATCCTAGGGCTGATGCTAACCCTAACCCTAACCATAACACTATCCTAGGGCTGATGCTAACCCTAACCCTAACTCTAACACTATCTTATGGCTGAGGCTAACCCTAACCCTAACCCTAACACTATCCTAGGGCTGATGCTAACCCTAACCCTAACACTACCCTAGGCCTGATGATAACCCTAACCCTAACCCTAACACTATCCTAGGGCTGATGCTAACCCTAACCCTAACACTATCCTAGGGCTGATGCTGACCCTAACCCTAACACTAACACTATCCTAGGGCTGATGCTAACCCTAACCCTAACCCTAACACTATCCTAGAGCTGATGATAACCCTAACCCTAACCCTAACCCTAACCCTAATACTATCCTAGGGCTGATGCTAACCCTAACCCTAACCCTAACACTATCCTAGGGCTGATGCTAACCCTAACCCTAACACTATCCTAGGGCTGATGCTAACCCTAACGCTAACCCTTACACTATCCTTGAACTGATGCTAACCCTAGCCCTAACCCTATCACTATCCTAGGCCTGATGATAACCCTAACCCTAACCCTAACACTACCCTAGGGTTTATGTTAACCCTAACCCTAACACTATCCTACGGCTGATGCTAACCCTAACTCTAACCCTAACACTATCCTAGGGCTGATGCTAACCCTAACACTAACACTATCCTAGGCCTTATGCTAACCCTAACCCTAACCCTAACATTATCCTAGGGCTGATGCTAACCCTAACCCTAACACTATCCTAGGGCTGATGCTAACCCTAACCCTAAGCCTAACGCTATCCTAGGGCTGATGCTAACCCTAACCCTAACCCTAACACTATCCTAGGCCTGATGCTAACCCTATCCCTAACCATAACACTCTCCTAGGGCTAAGGCTAACCCTAACCCTAACACTATCCTAGGGCTGACGCTAACCCTAACCCTAACCCTAACACTATCCTAGGGTTGATGCTAACCCTAACCCTAACACTATCCTAGGGCTGATGCTAACCCTAACCCTAACACTATCCTAGGGCTGATGCTAACCCTAACCCTAACCCTAACACTATCCTAGGGCTGATGCTAACCCTAACCCTAACACTATCCTAGGGCTGATGCTAACCCTAACCCTAACACTATCCTAGGGCTGATGCTAACCCTAACCCTAACACTATCCTAGGGCTGATGCTAACACAAACCCTAACACTATCCTAGGCCTGATGATAACCCTAACCCTAACACTAACACTATCCTAGGGCTGATGCTAACCCTAACCCTAACACTATCCTAGGGCTGATGCTAACCCTAACCCTAACGCTAACACTATCCTAGGGCTGATGCTAACCCTAACGCTAACCCTAAAACTATCCTTGAACTGATGTTAACCCTATCCCTAACCCTAACACTATCCTAGGCCTGATGATAACCCTAACCCTAACCCTAACACTATCCTAGGGTTTATGTTAATCCTAACCCTAACACTATCGTAGGGCTGATGCTAACCCTAACCCTAACACTATCCTAGGGCTGATGCTAACCCTAACCCTAACCCTAACACTATCCTAGGGCTGATGCTAACCCTAACCCTAACACTATCCTAGGGCTGATGCTAACCCTAACCCTAACCCTAACACTATCCTAGGGCTGATGCTAACCCTAACCCTAACACTATCCTAGGGCTGATGCTAACCCTAACCCTAACACTATCCTAGGGCTGATGCTAACCCTAACCCTAACACTATGCTAGCGCTGATGCTAACCCTAACCCTAACACTATCCTAGGCCTGATGATAACCCTAACCCTAACACTAACACTATCCTAGGGCTGATGCTAACCCTAACCCTAACACTATCCTAGGGCTGATGCTAACCCTAACCCTAACGCTAACACTATCCTAGGGCTGATGCTAACAATAACGCTAACCCTAAAACTATCCTTGAACTGATGCTAACCCTATCCCTAACCCTAACACTATCCTAGGCCTGATGATAACCCTAACCCTAACCCTAACACTATCCTAGGGTTTATGTTAATCCTAACCCTAACACTATCCTAGGGCTGATGCTAACCCTAACCCTAACCATAACACTATCCTAGGGCTGATGCTAACCCTAACCCTAACCCTAACACTTTCCTAGGGCTGATGCTAACCCTAACCCTAACACTATCCTAGGGCTGATGCTAACCCTAACCCTAACACTATCCTAGGGCTGATGCTAACCCTAACCATAACACTATCCTAGGGCTGATGCTAACCCTAACCCTAACTCTAACACTATCTTATGGCTGAGGCTAACCCTAACCCTAACCCTAACACTATTCTAGGGCTGATGCTAACCCTAACCCTAACACTACCCTAGGCCTGATGATTACCCTAACCCTAACCCTAACACTATCCTAGGGCTGATGCTAACCCTAACCCTAACACTATCGTAGGGCTGATGCTAACCCTAACCCTAACCCTAACACTATCCTAGGGCTGATGCTAACCCTAACCCTAACACTGTCCTAGGGCTGATGCTAACCCTAACACTAACCCTAACACTATCCTAGGGCTGATGCTAACCCTAACCCTAACACTATCCTAGGGCTGATGCTAACCCTAACCCTAACGCTAACATTATCCCAGGGCTGATGCTAACCCTAACCCTAACACTATGCTAGGGCTGATGCTGACCCTAACCCTAACACTAACACTATCCTAGGGCTGATGCTAACCCTAACCCTAACACTATCCTAGGGCTGATGCTAACCCTAACCCTAACGCTAACATTATCCCAGGGCTGATGCTAACCCTAACCCTAACACTATCCTAGGGCTGATGCTAACCCTAACCATAACACTATCCTAGGCCTGATGATAACCCTAACCCTGACACTAACACTATCCTAGGGCTGATGCTAACCCTAACCCTAACACTATCCTAGGGCTGATGCTAACCCTAACCCTAACGCTAACACTATCCTAGGGCTGATGCTAACCCTAACGCTAACCCTAAAACTATCCTTGAACTGATGCTAACCCTATCCCTAACCCTAACACTATCCTAGGCCTGATGATAACCCTAACCCTAACCCTAACACTATCCTAGGGTTTATGTTAATCCTAACCCTAACACTATCCTAGGGCTGATGCTAACCCCAACCCTAACCATAACACTATCCTAGGGCTGATGCTAACCCTAACCCTAACTCTAACACTATCTTATGGCTGAGGCTAACCCTAACCCTAACCCTAACACTATCCTAGGGCTGATGCTAACCCTAACCCTAACACTACCCTAGGCCTGATGATAACCCTAACCCTAACCCTAACACTATCCTAGGGCTGATGCTAACCCTAACCCTAACACTATCCTAGGGCTGATGCTAACCCTAACCCTAACCCTAACACTATCCTAGGGTTGATGCTAACCCTAACCCTAACACTGTCCTAGGGCTGATGCTAACCCTAACCCTAACCCTAACACTATCCTAGGGCTGATGCTAACCCTAACGCTAACCCTAACATTATCCCAGGGCTGATGCTAACCCTAACCCTAACACTATCCTAGGGCTGATGATGACCCTAACCCTAACACTAACACTATCCTAGGGCTGATGCTAACCCTAACCCTAACCCTAACACTATCCTAGAGCTGATGATAACCCTAACCCTAACCCTAACCCTAACCCTAATACTATCCTAGGGCTGATGCTAACCCTAACCCTAACCCTAACACTATCCTAGGGCTGATGCTAACCCTAACCCTAACACTATCCTAGGGCTTATGCTAACCCTAACGCTCACCCTAACACTATCCTTGAACTGATGCTAACCCTAACCCTAACCCTAACACTATCCTAGGCCTGATGATAACCCTAACCCTAACCCTAACACTATCCTAGGGTTTATGTTAACCCTAACCCTAACACTATCCTACGGCTGATGCTAACCCTAACTCTAACCCTAACACTATCCTAGGGCTGATGCTAACCCTAACCCTAACACTATCCTAGGCCTTATGCTAACCCTAACCCTAACCCTAACATTATCCTAGGGCTGATGCTAGCCCTAACCCTAACACTATCCTAGGGCTGATGCTAACCCTAACCCTAACCCTAACACTATCCTAGGGCTGATGCTAACCCTAACCCTAACCCTAACACTATCCTAGGCCTGATGCTAACCCTATCCCTAACCATAACACTCTCCTAGGGCTAAGGCTAACCCTAACCCTAACACTATCCTAGGGCTGACGCTAACCCTAACCCTAACCCTAACACTATCCTAGGGTTGATGCTAACCCTAACCCTAACACTATCCTAGGGCTGATGCTAACCCTAACCCTAACCCTAACACTATCCTAGGGCTGATGCTAACCCTAACCCTAACACTATCCTAGGGCTGATGCTAACCCTAACGCTAACCCTAAAACTATCCTTGAACTGATGCTAACGCTATCCCTAACCCTAACACTATCCTAGGCCTGATGATAACCCTAACCCTAACCCTAACACTATCCTAGGGTTTATGTTAATCCTAACCCTAACACTATCCTAGGGCTGATGCTGACCCTAACCCTAACACTAACACTATCCTAGGGCTGATGCTAACCCTAACCCTAACCCTAACACTATCCTAGAGCTGATGATAACCCTAACCCTAACCCTAACCCTAACCCTAATACTATCCTAGGGCTGATGCTAACCCTAACCCTAACCCTAACACTATCCTAGGGCTGATGCTAACCCTAACCCTAACACTATCCTAGGGCTGATGCTAACCCTAACGCTAACCCTAACACTATCCTTGAACTGATGCTAACCCTAACCCTAACCCTAACACTATCCTAGGCCTGATGATAACCCTAACCCTAACCCTAACACTATCCTAGGGTTTATGTTAACCCTAACCCTAACACTATCCTACGGCTGATGCTAACCCTAACTCTAACCCTAACACTATCCTAGGGCTGATGCTAACCCTAACCCTAACACTATCCTAGGCCTTATGCTAACCCTAACCCTAACCCTAACATTATCCTAGGGCTGATGCTAACCCTAACCCTAACACTATCCTAGGGCTGATGCTAACCCTAACCCTAACCCTAACACTATCCTAGGGCTGATGCTAACCCTAACCCTAACCCTAACACTATCCTAGGCCTGCTGCTAACCCTATCCCTAACCATAACACTCTCCTAGGGCTAAGGCTAACCCTAACCCTAACACTATCCTAGGGCTGACGCTAACCCTAACCCTAACCCTAACACTATCCTAGGGTTGATGCTAACCCTAACCCTAACACTATCCTAGGGCTGATGCTAACCCTAACCCTAACCCTAACACTATCCTAGGGCTGATGCTAACCCTAACCCTAACACTATCCTAGGGCTGATGCTAACCCTAACGCTAACCCTAAAACTATCCTTGAACTGATGCTAACCCTATCCCTAACCCTAACACTATCCTAGGCCTGATGATAACCCTAACCCTAACCCTAACACTATCCTAGGGTTTATGTTAATCCTAACCCTAACACTATCCTAGGGCTGATGCTAACCCTAACCCTAACCATAACACTATCCTAGGGCTGATGCTAACCCTAACCCTAACTCTAACACTATCTTATGGCTGAGGCTAACCCTAACCCTAACCCTAACACTATCCTAGGGCTGATGCTAACCCTAACCCTAACACTACCCTAGGCCTGATGATAACCCTAACCCTAACCCTAACACTATCCTAGGGCTGATGCTAACCTTAACCCTAACACTATCCTAGGGCTGATGCTGACCCTAACCCTAACACTAACACTATCCTAGGGCTGATGCTAACCCTAACCCTAACCCTAACACTATCCTAGAGCTGATGATAACCCTAACCCTAACCCTAACCCTAACCCTAATACTATCCTAGGGCTGATGCTAACCCTAACCCTAACCCTAACACTATCCTAGGGCTGATGCTAACCCTAACCCTAACACTATCCTAGGGCTGATGCTAACCCTAACGCTAACCCTTACACTATCCTTGAACTGATGCTAACCCTAACCCTAACCCTATCACTATCCTAGGCCTGATGATAACCCTAACCCTAACCCTAACACTACCCTAGGGTTTATGTTAACCCTAACCCTAACACTATCCTACGGCTGATGCTAACCCTAACTCTAACCCTAACACTATCCAAGGGCTGATGCTAACCCTAACACTAACACTATCCTAGGCCTTATGCTAACCCTAACCCTAACCCTAACATTATCCTAGGGCTGATGCTAACCCTAACCCTAACACTATCCTAGGGCTGATGCTAACCCTAACCCTAAGCCTAACGCTATCCTAGGGCTGATGCTAACCCTAACCCTAACCCTAACACTATCCTAGGCCTGATGCTAACCCTATCCCTAACCATAACACTCTCCTAGGGCTAAGGCTAACCCTAACCCTAACACTATCCTAGGGCTGACGCTAACCCTAACCCTAACCCTAACACTATCCTAGGGTTGATGCTAAACCTAACCCTAACACTATCCTAGGGCTGATGCTAACCCTAACCCTAACACTATCCTAGGGCTGATGCTAACCCTAACCCTAACCCTAACACTATCCTAGGGCTGATGCTAACCCTAACCCTAACACTATCCTAGGGCTGATGCTAACCCTAACCCTAACACTATCCTAGGGCTGATGCTAACCCTAACCCTAACACTATCCTAGGGCTGATGCTAACACAAACCCTAACACTATCCTAGGCCTGATGATAACCCTAACCCTAACACTAACACTATCCTAGGGCTGATGCTAACCCTAACCCTAACACTATCCTAGGGCTGATGCTAACCCTAACCCTAACGCTAACACTATCCTAGGGCTGATGCTAACCCTAACGCTAACCCTAAAACTATCCTTGAACTGATGCTAACCCTATCCCTAACCCTAACACTATCCTAGGCCTGATGATAACCCTAACCCTAACCCTAACACTATCCTAGGGTTTATGTTAATCCTAACCCTAACACTATCGTAGGGCTGATGCTAACCCTAACCCTAACACTATCCTAGGGCTCATGCTAACCCTAACCCTAACCCTAACACTATCCTAGGGCTGATGCTAACCCTAACCCTAACACTATCCTAGGGCTGATGCTAACCCTAACCCTAACCCTAACACTATCCTAGGGCTGATGCTAACCCTAACCCTAACACTATCCTAGGGCTGATGCTAACCCTAACCCTAACACTATCCTAGGGCTGATGCTAACCCTAACCCTAACACTATGCTAGCGCTGATGCTAACCCTAACCCTAACACTATCCTAGGCCTGATGATAACCCTAACCCTAACACTAACACTATCCTAGGGCTGATGCTAACCCTAACCCTAACACTATCCTAGGGCTGATGCTAACCCTAACCCTAACGCTAACACTATCCTAGGGCTGATGCTAACAATAACGCTAACCCTAAAACTATCCTTGAACTGATGCTAACCCTATCCCTAACCCTAACACTATCCTAGGCCTGATGATAACCCTAACCCTAACCCTAACACTATCCTAGGGTTTATGTTAATCCTAACCCTAACACTATCCTAGGGCTGATGCTAACCCTAACCCTAACCATAACACTATCCTAGGGCTGATGCTAACCCTAACCCTAACCCTAACACTTTCCTAGGGCTGATGCTAACCCTAACCCTAACACTATCCTAGGGCTGATGCTAACCCTAACCCTAACACTATCCTAGGGCTGATGCTAACCCTAACCATAACACTATCCTAGGGCTGATGCTAACCCTAACCCTAACTCTAACACTATCTTATGGCTGAGGCTAACCCTAACCCTAACCCTAACACTATTCTAGGGCTGATGCTAACCCTAACCCTAACACTACCCTAGGCCTGATGATAACCCTAACCCTAACCCTAACACTATCCTAGGGCTGATGCTAACCCTAACCCTAACACTATCGTAGGGCTGATGCTAACCCTAACCCTAACCCTAACACTATCCTAGGGCTGATGCTAACCCTAACCCTAACACTGTCCTAGGGCTGATGCTAACCCTAACACTAACCCTAACACTATCCTAGGGCTGATGCTAACCCTAACCCTAACACTATCCTAGGGCTGATGCTAACCCTAACCCTAACGCTAACATTATCCCAGGGCTGATGCTAACCCTAATCCTAACACTATCCTAGGGCTGATGCTGACCCTAACCCTAACACTAACACTATCCTAGGGCTGATGCTAACCCTAACCCTAACCCTAACACTATCCTAGAGCTGATGATAACCCTAACCCTAACCCTAACCCTAACCCTAACACTATCCTAGGGCTGATGCTAACCCTAACCCTAACACTATCCTAGGGCTGATGCTAACCCTAACGCTAACCCTAACACTATCCTTGAACTGATGCTAACCCTAACCCTAACCCTAACACTATCCTAGGCCTGATGATAACCCTAACCCTAACCCTAACACTATCCTAGGGTTTATGTTAACCCTAACCCTAACACTATCCTACGGCTGATGCTAACCCTAACTCTAACCCTAACACTATCCTAGGGCTGATGCTAACCCTAACCCTAACACTATCCTAGGTCTTATGCTAACCCTAACCCTAACCCTAACATTATCCTAGGGCTGATGCTAACCCTAACCCTAACACTATCCTAGGGCTGATGCTAACCCTAACCCTAACCCTAACACTATCCTAGGGCTGATGCTAACCCTAACGCTAACCCTAACACTATCCTAGGCCTGATGCTAACCCTATCCCTAACCATAACACTCTCCTAGGGCTAAGGCTAACCCTAACCCTAACACTATCCTAGGGCTGACGCTAACCCTAACCCTAACCCTAACACTATCCTAGGGTTGATGCTAACCCTAACCCTAACAATATCCTAGGGCTGATGCTAACCCTAACCCTAACCCTAACACTATCCTAGGGCTGATGCTAACCCTAACCCTAACACTATCCTAGGGCTGACGCTAACCCTGACGCTAACCCTAAAACTATCCTTGAACTGATGCTAACCCTATCCCTAACCCTAACACTATCCTAGGCCTGATGATAACCCTAACCCTAACCCTAACACTATCCTAGGGTTTATGTTAATCCTAACCCTAACACTATCCTAGGGCTGATGCTGACCCTAACCCTAACACTAACACTATCCTAGGGCTGATGCTAACCCTAACCCTAACCCTAACACTATCCTAGAGCTGATGATAACCCTAACCCTAACCCTAACCCTAACCCTAATACTATCCTAGGGCTGATGCTAACCCTAACCCTAACCCTAACACTATCCTAGGGCTGATGCTAACCCTAACCCTAACACTATCCTAGGGCTGATGCTAACCCTAACCCTAACCCTAACACTATCCTAGGCCTGATGATAACCCTAACCCTAACCCTAACACTATCCTAGGGTTTATGTTAACCCTAACCCTAACACTATCCTACGGCTGATGCTAACCCTAACTCTAACCCTAACACTATCCTAGGGCTGATGCTAACCCTAACCCTAACACTATCCTAGGCCTTATGCTAACCCTAACCCTAACCCTAACATTAACCTAGGGCTGATGCTAACCCTAACCCTAACACTATCCTAGGGCTGATGCTAACCCTAACCCTAACCATAACACTATCCTAGGGCTGATGCTAACCCTAACCCTAACCCTAACACTATCGTAGGCCTGATGCTAACCCTATCCCTAACCATAACACTCTCCTAGGGCTAAGGCTAACCCTAACCCTAACACTATCCTAGGGCTGACGCTAACCCTAACCCTAACCCTAACACTATCCTAGGGTTGATGCTAACCCTAACCCTAACACTATCCTAGGGCTGATGCTAACCCTAACACTAACA